>NW_026776960.1:0-95259 GCF_030936135.1 Gavia stellata
TGGCTGGCACCTTTAGTGTAGGAGCAATCCCTGGACGTTCACAATTTCGGTGTTGAATTTTGGCCAGATTGAGCAGGAGAGGCTGTGTACGTTGGAAGTTTTAGTAGGCTAAACAAGTTCAGAGCCCAAGTGTTTGTGGTTCGTTTGAGAGGTTACCAGTGGGAGATGAGGACCAGCAAGAGCTTTCAGGGCTGGCACCTTTAGTGTAGGAGCAATCGCTGGACGTTCGCAATGTCGGTGTTGAGCTCTGGCCAGATTGAGCAGGAGAGGCTGTGTACGTTGGAAGTTTTAGTAGGCTAAACAAGTTCAGAGCCCAAGTGTTTGTGGTCCGTTTGAGAGGTTACCAGTGGGAGATGAGGACCAGCAAGAGCTTTCAGGGCTGGCACCTTTAGTGTAGGAGCAATCGCTGGACGTTCACAATTTCGGTGTTGAATTTTGGGCAGATTGAGCAGGAGAGGCTGTGTACGTTGGAAGTTTTAGTAGGCTAAACAAGTTCAGAGCCCAAGTGTTTGTGGTTCGTTTGAGAGGTTACCAGTGGGAGATGAGGACCAGCAAGAGCTTTCAGGGCTGGCACCTTTAGTGTAGGAGCAATCCCTGGACGTTCGCAATGTCGGTGTTGAGCTCTGGCCAGATTGAGCAGGAGAGGCTGTGTACGTTGGAAGTTTTAGTAGGCTAAACAAGTTCAGAGCCCAAGTGTTTGTGGTTCGTTTGAGAGGTTACCAGTGGGAGATGAGGACCAGCAAGAGCTTTCAGGGCTGGCACCTTTAGTGTAGGAGCAATCGCTGGACGTTCGCAATGTCGGTGTTGAGCTCTGGCCAGATTGAGCAGGAGAGGCTGTGTACGTTGGAAGTTTTAGTAGGCTAAACAAGTTCAGAGCCCAAGTGTTTGTGGTTCGTTTGAGAGGTTACCAGTGGGAGATGAGGACCAGCAAGAGCTTTCAGGGCTGGCACCTTTAGTGTAGGAGCAATCGCTGGACGTTCGCAATGTCGGTGTTGAGCTCTGGCCAGATTGAGCAGGAGAGGCTGTGTACGTTGGAAGTTTTAGTAGGCTAAACAAGTTCAGAGCCCAAGTGTTTGTGGTTCGTTTGAGAGGTTACCAGTGGGAGATGAGGACCAGCAAGAGCTTTCAGGGCTGGCACCTTTAGTGTAGGAGCAATCGCTGGACGTTCGCAATGTCGGTGTTGAGCTCTGGCCAGATTGAGCAGGAGAGGCTGTGTACGTTGGAAGTTTTAGTAGGCTAAACAAGTTCAGAGCCCAAGTGTTTGTGGTTCGTTTGAGAGGTTACCAGTGGGAGATGAGGACCAGCAAGAGCTTTCAGGGCTGGCACCTTTAGTGTAGGAGCAATCGCTGGACGTTCACAATTTCGGTGTTGAATTTTGGGCAGATTGAGCAGGAGAGGCTGTGTACGTTGGAAGTTTTAGTAGGCTAAACAAGTTCAGAGCCCAAGTGTTTGTGGTTCGTTTGAGAGGTTACCAGTGGGAGATGAGGACCAGCAAGAGCTTTTAGGACTGGCACCTTTAGTGTAGAGCAATCCTTTGACGTTCGCAATGTCGGTGTTGAGCTCTGGCCAGATTGAGCAGGAGAGGCTGTGTACGTTGGAAGTTTTAGTAGGCTAAACAAGTTCAGAGCCCAAGTGTTTGTGGTTCGTTTGAGAGGTTACCAGTGGGAGATGAGGACCAGCAAGAGCTTTCAGGGCTGGCACCTTTAGTGTAGGAGCAATCGCTGGACGTTCGCAATTTCGGTGTTGAGCTCTGGCCAGATTGAGCAGGAGAGGCTGTGTACGTTGGAAGTTTTAGTAGGCTAAACAAGTTCAGAGCCCAAGTGTTTGTGGTTCGTTTGAGAGGCTACCAGTGGGAGATGAGGACCAGCAAGAGCTTTCAGGGCTGGCATCTTTAGTGTAGGAGTAATCGCTGGACGTTCGCAATGTCGGTGTTGAGCTCTGGCCAGATTGAGCAGGAGAGGCTGTGTACGTTGGAAGTTTTAGTAGGCTAA
Source organism: Gavia stellata (assembly GCF_030936135.1). Taxonomy (NCBI): domain Eukaryota; kingdom Metazoa; phylum Chordata; class Aves; order Gaviiformes; family Gaviidae; genus Gavia; species Gavia stellata. The sequence continues at coordinate 1,992 of NW_026776960.1, forward strand.
ACAAGTTCAGAGGCCAAGTGTTTGTGGTTCGTTTGAGAGGTTACCAGTGGGAGATGAGGACCAGCAAGAGCTTTCAGGGCTGGCACCTTTAGTGTAGGAGCAATCCTTGGACGTTCGCAATGTCGGTGTTGAGCTCTGGCCAGATTGAGCAGGAGAGGCTGTGTACGTTGGAAGTTTTAGTAGGCTAAACAAGTTCAGAGCCCAAGTGTTTGTGGTTCGTTTGAGAGGTTACCAGTGGGAGATGAGGACCAGCAAGAGCTTTCAGGGCTGGCACCTTTAGTGTAGGAGCAATCGCTGGACGTTCACAATTTCGGTGTTGAATTTTGGGCAGATTGAGCAGGAGAGGCTGTGTACGTTGGAAGTTTTAGTAGGCTAAACAAGTTCAGAGGCCAAGTGTTTGTGGTTCGTTTGAGAGGTTACCAGTGGGAGATGAGGACCAGCAAGAGCTTTCAGGGCTGGCACCTTTAGTGTAGGAGCAATCCTTGGACGTTCGCAATGTCGGTGTTGAGCTCTGGCCAGATTGAGCAGGAGAGGCTGTGTACGTTGGAAGTTTTAGTAGGCGAAACAAGTTCAGAGCCCAAGTGTTTGTGGTTCGTTTGAGAGGTTACCAGTGGGAGATGAGGACCAGCAAGAGCTTTCAGGGCTGGCACCTTTAGTGTAGGAGCAATCCCTGGACGTTCACAATTTCGGTGTTGAATTTTGGCCAGATTGAGCAGGAGAGGCTGTGTACGTTGGAAGTTTTAGTAGGCTAAACAAGTTCAGAGCCCAAGTGTTTGTGGTTCGTTTGAGAGGTTACCAGTGGGAGATGAGGACCAGCAAGAGCTTTCAGGGCTGGCACCTTTAGTGTAGGAGCAATCGCTGGACGTTCGCAATGTCGGTGTTGAGCTCTGGCCAGATTGAGCAGGAGAGGCTGTGTACGTTGGAAGTTTTAGTAGGCTAAACAAGTTCAGAGCCCAAGTGTTTGTGGTCCGTTTGAGAGGTTACCAGTGGGAGATGAGGACCAGCAAGAGCTTTCAGGGCTGGCACCTTTAGTGTAGGAGCAATCGCTGGACGTTCACAATTTCGGTGTTGAATTTTGGGCAGATTGAGCAGGAGAGGCTGTGTACGTTGGAAGTTTTAGTAGGCTAAACAAGTTCAGAGCCCAAGTGTTTGTGGTTCGTTTGAGAGGTTACCAGTGGGAGATGAGGACCAGCAAGAGCTTTCAGGGCTGGCACCTTTAGTGTAGGAGCAATCGCTGGACGTTCGCAATGTCGGTGTTGAGCTCTGGCCAGATTGAGCAGGAGAGGCTGTGTACGTTGGAAGTTTTAGTAGGCGAAACAAGTTCAGAGCCCAAGTGTTTGTGGTTCGTTTGAGAGGTTACCAGTGGGAGATGAGGACCAGCAAGAGCTTTCAGGGCTGGCACCTTTAGTGTAGGAGCAATCGCTGGACGTTCGCAATGTCGGTGTTGAGCTCTGGCCAGATTGAGCAGGAGAGGCTGTGTACGTTGGAAGTTTTAGTAGGCTAAACAAGTTCAGAGCCCAAGTGTTTGTGGTTCGTTTGAGAGGTTACCAGTGGGAGATGAGGACCAGCAAGAGCTTTCAGGGCTGGCACCTTTAGCGTAGGAGCAATCCCTGGACGTTCACAATGTCGGTGTTGAATTTTGGCCAGATTGAGCAGGAGAGGCTGTGTACGTTGGAAGTTTTAGTAGGCTAAACAAGTTCAGAGCCCAAGTGTTTGTGGTTCGTTTGAGAGGTTACCAGTGGGAGATGAGGACCAGCAAGAGCTTTCAGGGCTGGCACCTTTAGTGTAGGAGCAATCGCTGGACGTTCGCAATGTCGGTGTTGAGCTCTGGCCAGATTGAGCAGGAGAGGCTGTGTACGTTGGAAGTTTTAGTAGGCTAAACAAGTTCAGAGCCCAAGTGTTTGTGGTTCGTTTGAGAGGTTACCAGTGGGAGATGAGGACCAGCAAGAGCTTTCAGGGCTGGCACCTTTAGTGTAGGAGCAATCGCTGGACGTTCACAATTTCGGTGTTGAATTTTGGGCAGATTGAGCAGGAGAGGCTGTGTACGTTGGAAGTTTTAGTAGGCTAAACAAGTTCAGAGCCCAAGTGTTTGTGGTTCGTTTGAGAGGTTACCAGTGGGAGATGAGGACCAGCAAGAGCTTTCAGGGCTGGCACCTTTAGTGTAGGAGCAATCGCTGGATGTTCGCAATGTCGGTGTTGAGCTCTGGCCAGATTGAGCAGGAGAGGCTGTGTACGTTGGAAGTTTTAGTAGGCTAAACAAGTTCAGAGCCCAAGTGTTTGTGGTTCGTTTGAGAGGTTACCAGTGGGAGATGAGGACCAGCAAGAGCTTTCAGGGCTGGCAGCTTTAGTGTAGGAGCAATCGCTGGACGTTCGCAATGTCGGTGTTGAGCTCTGGCCAGATTGAGCAGGAGAGGCTGTGTACGTTGGAAGTTTTAGTAGGCTAAACAAGTTCAGAGCCCAAGTGTTTGTGGTTCGTTTGAGAGGTTACCAGTGGAAGATGAGGACCAGCAAGAGCTTTCAGGGCTGGCACCTTTAGTGTAGGAGCAATCGCTGGACGTTCGCAATGTCGGTGTTGAGCTCTGGCCAGATTGAGCAGGAGAGGCTGTGTACGTTGGAAGTTTTAGTAGGCTAAACAAGTTCAGAGCCCAAGTGTTTGTGGTTCGTTTGAGAGGTTACCAGTGGGAGATGAGGACCAGCAAGAGCTTTCAGGGCTGGCACCTTTAGTGTAGGAGCAATCCCTGGACGTTCACAATTTCGGTGTTGAATTTTGGCCAGATTGAGCAGGAGAGGCTGTGTACGTTGGAAGTTTTAGTAGGCTAAACAAGTTCAGAGCCCAAGTGTTTGTGGTTCGTTTGAGAGGTTACCAGTGGGAGATGAGGACCAGCAAGAGCTTTCAGGGCTGGCACCTTTAGTGTAGGAGCAATCCTTGGACGTTCACAATTTCGGTGTTGAATTTTGGGCAGATTGAGCAGGAGAGGCTGTGTACGTTGGAAGTTTTAGTAGGCTAAACAAGTTCAGAGCCCAAGTGTTTGTGGTTCGTTTGAGAGGTTACCAGTGGGAGATGAGGACCAGCAAGAGCTTTCAGGGCTGGCACCTTTAGTGTAGGAGCAATCGCTGGACGTTCGCAATGTCGGTGTTGAGCTCTGGCCAGATTGAGCAGGAGAGGCTGTGTACGTTGGAAGTTTTAGTAGGCTAAACAAGTTCAGAGCCCAAGTGTTTGTGGTTCGTTTGAGAGGTTACCAGTGGGAGATGAGGACCAGCAAGAGCTTTCAGGGCTGGCACCTTTAGTGTAGGAGCAATCGCTGGACGTTCACAATTTCGGTGTTGAATTTTGGGCAGATTGAGCAGGAGAGGCTGTGTACGTTGGAAGTTTTAGTAGGCTAAACAAGTTCAGAGCCAAGTGTTTGTGGTTCGTTTGAGAGGTTACCAGTGGGAGATAAGGACCAGCAAGAGCTTTCAGGGCTGGCACCTTTAGTGTAGGAGCAATCGCTGGACGTTCGCAATGTCGGTGTTGAGCTCTGGCCAGATTGAGCAGGAGAGGCTGTGTACGTTGGAAGTTTTAGTAGGCTAAACAAGTTCAGAGCCCAAGTGTTTGTGGTTCGTTTGAGAGGTTACCAGTGGGAGATGAGGACCAGCAAGAGCTTTCAGGGCTGGCACCTTTAGTGTAGGAGCAATCCCTGGACGTTCACAATTTCGGTGTGGAGCTCTGGCCAGATTGAGCAGGAGAGGCTGTGTACGTTGGAAGTTTTAGTAGGCTAAAGAAGTTCAGAGCCCAAGTGTTTGTGGTTCGTTTGAGAGGTTACCAGTGGGAGATGAGGACCAGCAAGAGCTTTCAGGGCTGGCGCCTTTAGTGTAGGAGCAATCGCTGGACGTTCGCAATGTCGGTGTTGAGCTCTGGCCAGATTGAGCAGGAGAGGCTGTGTACGTTGGAAGTTTTAGTAGGCTAAACAAGTTCAGAGCCCAAGTGTTTGTGGTTCGTTTGAGAGGTTACCAGTGGGAGATGAGGACCAGCAAGAGCTTTCAGGGCTGGCACCTTTAGTGTAGGAGCAATCCCTGGACGTTCGCAATGTCGGTGTTGAGCTCTGGCCAGATTGAGCAGGAGAGGCTGTGTACGTTGGAAGTTTTAGTAGGCGAAACAAGTTCAGAGCCCAAGTGTTTGTGGTTCGTTTGAGAGGTTACCAGTGGGAGATGAGGACCAGCAAGAGCTTTCAGGGCTGGCACCTTTAGTGTAGGAGCAATCGCTGGACGTTCACAATTTCGGTGTTGAATTTTGGGCAGATTGAGCAGGAGAGGCTGTGTACGTTGGAAGTTTTAGTAGCCTAAACAAGTTCAGAGCCCAAGTGTTTGTGGTTCGTTTGAGAGGTTACCAGTGGGAGATGAGGACCAGCAAGAGCTTTCAGGGCTGGCACCTTTAGTGTAGGAGCAATCGCTGGACGTTCGCAATGTCGGTGTTGAGCTCTGGCCAGATTGAGCAGGAGAGGCTGTGTACGTTGGAAGTTTTAGTAGCCTAAAAAAGTTCAGAGCCCAAGTGTTTGTGGTTCGTTTGAGAGGTTACCAGTGGGAGATGAGGACCAGCAAGAGCTTTCAGGGCTGGCACCTTTAGTGTAGGAGCAATCGCTGGACGTTCGCAATTTCGGTGTGGAGCTCTGGCCAGATTGAGCAGGAGAGGCTGTGTACGTTGGAAGTTTTAGTAGGCTAAAGAAGTTCAGAGCCCAAGTGTTTGTGGTTCGTTTGAGAGGTTACCAGTGGGAGATGAGGACCAGCAAGAGCTTTCAGGGCTGGCGCCTTTAGTGTAGGATCAATCGCTGGACGTTCGCAATGTCGGTGTTGAGCTCTGGCCAGATTGAGCAGGAGAGGCTGTGTACGTTGGAAGTTTTAGTAGGCTAAACAAGTTCAGAGCCCAAGTGTTTGTGGTTCGTTTGAGAGGTTACCAGTGGGAGATGAGGACCAGCAAGAGCTTTCAGGGCTGGCACCTTTAGTGTAGGAGCAATCCCTGGACGTTCGCAATGTCGGTGTTGAGCTCTGGCCAGATTGAGCAGGAGAGGCTGTGTACGTTGGAAGTTTTAGTAGGCTAAACAAGTTCAGAGCCCAAGTGTTTGTGGTTCGTTTGAGAGGTTACCAGTGGGAGATGAGGACCAGCAAGAGCTTTCAGGGCTGGCACCTTTAGTGTAGGAGCAATCGCTGGACGTTCACAATTTCGGTGTTGAATTTTGGGCAGATTGAGCAGGAGAGGCTGTGTACATTGGAAGTTTTAGTGGGCTAAACAAGTTCAGAGGCCAAGTGTTTGTGGTTCGTTTGAGAGGTTACCAGTGGGAGATGAGGACCAGCAAGAGCTTTCAGGGCTGTCACCTTTAGTGTAGGAGCAATCGCTGGACGTTCGCAATGTCGGTGTTGAGCTCTGGCCAGATTGAGCAGGAGAGGCTGTGTACGTTGGAAGTTTTAGTAGGCTAAACAAGTTCAGAGCCCAAGTGTTTGTGGTTCGTTTGAGAGGTTACCAGTGGGAGATGAGGACCAGCAAGAGCTTTCAGGGCTGGCAGCTTTAGTGTAGGAGCAATCGCTGGACGTTCGCAATGTCGGTGTTGAGCTCTGGCCAGATTGAGCAGGAGAGGCTGTGTACGTTGGAAGTTTTAGTAGGCTAAACAAGTTCAGAGCCCAAGTGTTTGTGGTTCGTTTGAGAGGTTACCAGTGGGAGATGAGGACCAGCAAGAGCTTTCAGGGCTGGCACCTTTAGTGTAGGAGCAATCGCTGGACGTTCGCAATGTCGGTGTTGAGCTCTGGCCAGATTGAGCAGGAGAGGCTGTGTACGTTGGAAGTTTTAGTAGCCTAAAAAAGTTCAGAGCCCAAGTGTTTGTGGTTCGTTTGAGAGGTTACCAGTGGGAGATGAGGACCAGCAAGAGCTTTCAGGGCTGGCACCTTTAGTGTAGGAGCAATCCCTGGACGTTCACAATTTCGGTGTTGAATTTTGGGCAGATTGAGCAGGAGAGGCTGTGTACGTTGGAAGTTTTAGTAGGCTAAACAAGTTCAGAGCCCAAGTGTTTGTGGTTCGTTTGAGAGGTTACCAGTGGGAGATGAGGACCAGCAAGAGCTTTCAGGGCTGGCACCTTTAGTGTAGGAGCAATCGCTGGACGTTCGCAATGTCGGTGTTGAGCTCTGGCCAGATTGAGCAGGAGAGGCTGTGTACGTTGGAAGTTTTAGTAGCCTAAACAAGTTCAGAGGCCAAGTGTTTGTGGTTCGTTTGAGAGGTTACCAGTGGGAGATGAGGACCAGCAAGAGCTTTCAGGGCTGGCACCTTTAGTGTAGGAGCAATCCCTGGACGTTCGCAATGTCGGTGTTGAGCTCTGGCCAGATTGAGCAGGAGAGGCTGTGTACGTTGGAAGTTTTAGTAGGCGAAACAAGTTCAGAGCCCAAGTGTTTGTGGTTCGTTTGAGAGGTTACCAGTGGGAGATGAGGACCAGCAAGAGCTTTCAGGGCTGGCACCTTTAGTGTAGGAGCAATCGCTGGACGTTCACAATTTCGGTGTTGAATTTTGGGCAGATTGAGCAGGAGAGGCTGTGTACGTTGGAAGTTTTAGTAGGCTAAACAAGTTCAGAGGCCAAGTGTTTGTGGTTCGTTTGAGAGGTTACCAGTGGGAGATGAGGACCAGCAAGAGCTTTCAGGGCTGGCACCTTTAGTGTAGGAGCAATCCTTGGACGTTCGCAATGTCGGTGTTGAGCTCTGGCCAGATTGAGCAGGAGAGGCTGTGTACGTTGGAAGTTTTAGTAGGCGAAACAAGTTCAGAGCCCAAGTGTTTGTGGTTCGTTTGAGAGGTTACCAGTGGGAGATGAGGACCAGCAAGAGCTTTCAGGGCTGGCACCTTTAGTGTAGGAGCAATCCCTGGACGTTCACAATTTCGGTGTTGAATTTTGGCCAGATTGAGCAGGAGAGGCTGTGTACGTTGGAAGTTTTAGTAGGCTAAACAAGTTCAGAGCCCAAGTGTTTGTGGTTCGTTTGAGAGGTTACCAGTGGGAGATGAGGACCAGCAAGAGCTTTCAGGGCTGGCACCTTTAGTGTAGGAGCAATCGCTGGACGTTCGCAATGTCGGTGTTGAGCTCTGGCCAGATTGAGCAGGAGAGGCTGTGTACGTTGGAAGTTTTAGTAGGCTAAACAAGTTCAGAGCCCAAGTGTTTGTGGTCCGTTTGAGAGGTTACCAGTGGGAGATGAGGACCAGCAAGAGCTTTCAGGGCTGGCACCTTTAGTGTAGGAGCAATCGCTGGACGTTCACAATTTCGGTGTTGAATTTTGGGCAGATTGAGCAGGAGAGGCTGTGTACGTTGGAAGTTTTAGTAGGCTAAACAAGTTCAGAGCCCAAGTGTTTGTGGTTCGTTTGAGAGGTTACCAGTGGGAGATGAGGACCAGCAAGAGCTTTCAGGGCTGGCACCTTTAGTGTAGGAGCAATCGCTGGACGTTCGCAATGTCGGTGTTGAGCTCTGGCCAGATTGAGCAGGAGAGGCTGTGTACGTTGGAAGTTTTAGTAGGCGAAACAAGTTCAGAGCCCAAGTGTTTGTGGTTCGTTTGAGAGGTTACCAGTGGGAGATGAGGACCAGCAAGAGCTTTCAGGGCTGGCACCTTTAGTGTAGGAGCAATCGCTGGACGTTCGCAATGTCGGTGTTGAGCTCTGGCCAGATTGAGCAGGAGAGGCTGTGTACGTTGGAAGTTTTAGTAGGCTAAACAAGTTCAGAGCCCAAGTGTTTGTGGTTCGTTTGAGAGGTTACCAGTGGGAGATGAGGACCAGCAAGAGCTTTCAGGGCTGGCACCTTTAGCGTAGGAGCAATCCCTGGACGTTCACAATGTCGGTGTTGAATTTTGGCCAGATTGAGCAGGAGAGGCTGTGTACGTTGGAAGTTTTAGTAGGCTAAACAAGTTCAGAGCCCAAGTGTTTGTGGTTCGTTTGAGAGGTTACCAGTGGGAGATGAGGACCAGCAAGAGCTTTCAGGGCTGGCACCTTTAGTGTAGGAGCAATCGCTGGACGTTCGCAATGTCGGTGTTGAGCTCTGGCCAGATTGAGCAGGAGAGGCTGTGTACGTTGGAAGTTTTAGTAGGCTAAACAAGTTCAGAGCCCAAGTGTTTGTGGTTCGTTTGAGAGGTTACCAGTGGGAGATGAGGACCAGCAAGAGCTTTCAGGGCTGGCACCTTTAGTGTAGGAGCAATCGCTGGACGTTCACAATTTCGGTGTTGAATTTTGGGCAGATTGAGCAGGAGAGGCTGTGTACGTTGGAAGTTTTAGTAGGCTAAACAAGTTCAGAGCCCAAGTGTTTGTGGTTCGTTTGAGAGGTTACCAGTGGGAGATGAGGACCAGCAAGAGCTTTCAGGGCTGGCACCTTTAGTGTAGGAGCAATCGCTGGATGTTCGCAATGTCGGTGTTGAGCTCTGGCCAGATTGAGCAGGAGAGGCTGTGTACGTTGGAAGTTTTAGTAGGCTAAACAAGTTCAGAGCCCAAGTGTTTGTGGTTCGTTTGAGAGGTTACCAGTGGGAGATGAGGACCAGCAAGAGCTTTCAGGGCTGGCAGCTTTAGTGTAGGAGCAATCGCTGGACGTTCGCAATGTCGGTGTTGAGCTCTGGCCAGATTGAGCAGGAGAGGCTGTGTACGTTGGAAGTTTTAGTAGGCTAAACAAGTTCAGAGCCCAAGTGTTTGTGGTTCGTTTGAGAGGTTACCAGTGGAAGATGAGGACCAGCAAGAGCTTTCAGGGCTGGCACCTTTAGTGTAGGAGCAATCGCTGGACGTTCGCAATGTCGGTGTTGAGCTCTGGCCAGATTGAGCAGGAGAGGCTGTGTACGTTGGAAGTTTTAGTAGGCTAAACAAGTTCAGAGCCCAAGTGTTTGTGGTTCGTTTGAGAGGTTACCAGTGGGAGATGAGGACCAGCAAGAGCTTTCAGGGCTGGCACCTTTAGTGTAGGAGCAATCCCTGGACGTTCACAATTTCGGTGTTGAATTTTGGCCAGATTGAGCAGGAGAGGCTGTGTACGTTGGAAGTTTTAGTAGGCTAAACAAGTTCAGAGCCCAAGTGTTTGTGGTTCGTTTGAGAGGTTACCAGTGGGAGATGAGGACCAGCAAGAGCTTTCAGGGCTGGCACCTTTAGTGTAGGAGCAATCCTTGGACGTTCACAATTTCGGTGTTGAATTTTGGGCAGATTGAGCAGGAGAGGCTGTGTACGTTGGAAGTTTTAGTAGGCTAAACAAGTTCAGAGCCCAAGTGTTTGTGGTTCGTTTGAGAGGTTACCAGTGGGAGATGAGGACCAGCAAGAGCTTTCAGGGCTGGCACCTTTAGTGTAGGAGCAATCGCTGGACGTTCGCAATGTCGGTGTTGAGCTCTGGCCAGATTGAGCAGGAGAGGCTGTGTACGTTGGAAGTTTTAGTAGGCTAAACAAGTTCAGAGCCCAAGTGTTTGTGGTTCGTTTGAGAGGTTACCAGTGGGAGATGAGGACCAGCAAGAGCTTTCAGGGCTGGCACCTTTAGTGTAGGAGCAATCGCTGGACGTTCACAATTTCGGTGTTGAATTTTGGGCAGATTGAGCAGGAGAGGCTGTGTACGTTGGAAGTTTTAGTAGGCTAAACAAGTTCAGAGCCCAAGTGTTTGTGGTTCGTTTGAGAGGTTACCAGTGGGAGATAAGGACCAGCAAGAGCTTTCAGGGCTGGCACCTTTAGTGTAGGAGCAATCGCTGGACGTTCGCAATGTCGGTGTTGAGCTCTGGCCAGATTGAGCAGGAGAGGCTGTGTACGTTGGAAGTTTTAGTAGGCTAAACAAGTTCAGAGCCCAAGTGTTTGTGGTTCGTTTGAGAGGTTACCAGTGGGAGATGAGGACCAGCAAGAGCTTTCAGGGCTGGCACCTTTAGTGTAGGAGCAATCCCTGGACGTTCACAATTTCGGTGTGGAGCTCTGGCCAGATTGAGCAGGAGAGGCTGTGTACGTTGGAAGTTTTAGTAGGCTAAAGAAGTTCAGAGCCCAAGTGTTTGTGGTTCGTTTGAGAGGTTACCAGTGGGAGATGAGGACCAGCAAGAGCTTTCAGGGCTGGCGCCTTTAGTGTAGGAGCAATCGCTGGACGTTCGCAATGTCGGTGTTGAGCTCTGGCCAGATTGAGCAGGAGAGGCTGTGTACGTTGGAAGTTTTAGTAGGCTAAACAAGTTCAGAGCCCAAGTGTTTGTGGTTCGTTTGAGAGGTTACCAGTGGGAGATGAGGACCAGCAAGAGCTTTCAGGGCTGGCACCTTTAGTGTAGGAGCAATCCCTGGACGTTCGCAATGTCGGTGTTGAGCTCTGGCCAGATTGAGCAGGAGAGGCTGTGTACGTTGGAAGTTTTAGTAGGCGAAACAAGTTCAGAGCCCAAGTGTTTGTGGTTCGTTTGAGAGGTTACCAGTGGGAGATGAGGACCAGCAAGAGCTTTCAGGGCTGGCACCTTTAGTGTAGGAGCAATCGCTGGACGTTCACAATTTCGGTGTTGAATTTTGGGCAGATTGAGCAGGAGAGGCTGTGTACGTTGGAAGTTTTAGTAGCCTAAACAAGTTCAGAGCCCAAGTGTTTGTGGTTCGTTTGAGAGGTTACCAGTGGGAGATGAGGACCAGCAAGAGCTTTCAGGGCTGGCACCTTTAGTGTAGGAGCAATCGCTGGACGTTCGCAATGTCGGTGTTGAGCTCTGGCCAGATTGAGCAGGAGAGGCTGTGTACGTTGGAAGTTTTAGTAGCCTAAAAAAGTTCAGAGCCCAAGTGTTTGTGGTTCGTTTGAGAGGTTACCAGTGGGAGATGAGGACCAGCAAGAGCTTTCAGGGCTGGCACCTTTAGTGTAGGAGCAATCGCTGGACGTTCGCAATTTCGGTGTGGAGCTCTGGCCAGATTGAGCAGGAGAGGCTGTGTACGTTGGAAGTTTTAGTAGGCTAAAGAAGTTCAGAGCCCAAGTGTTTGTGGTTCGTTTGAGAGGTTACCAGTGGGAGATGAGGACCAGCAAGAGCTTTCAGGGCTGGCGCCTTTAGTGTAGGATCAATCGCTGGACGTTCGCAATGTCGGTGTTGAGCTCTGGCCAGATTGAGCAGGAGAGGCTGTGTACGTTGGAAGTTTTAGTAGGCTAAACAAGTTCAGAGCCCAAGTGTTTGTGGTTCGTTTGAGAGGTTACCAGTGGGAGATGAGGACCAGCAAGAGCTTTCAGGGCTGGCACCTTTAGTGTAGGAGCAATCCCTGGACGTTCGCAATGTCGGTGTTGAGCTCTGGCCAGATTGAGCAGGAGAGGCTGTGTACGTTGGAAGTTTTAGTAGGCTAAACAAGTTCAGAGCCCAAGTGTTTGTGGTTCGTTTGAGAGGTTACCAGTGGGAGATGAGGACCAGCAAGAGCTTTCAGGGCTGGCACCTTTAGTGTAGGAGCAATCGCTGGACGTTCACAATTTCGGTGTTGAATTTTGGGCAGATTGAGCAGGAGAGGCTGTGTACAATGGAAGTTTTAGTGGGCTAAACAAGTTCAGAGGCCAAGTGTTTGTGGTTCGTTTGAGAGGTTACCAGTGGGAGATGAGGACCAGCAAGAGCTTTCAGGGCTGTCACCTTTAGTGTAGGAGCAATCGCTGGACGTTCGCAATGTCGGTGTTGAGCTCTGGCCAGATTGAGCAGGAGAGGCTGTGTACGTTGGAAGTTTTAGTAGGCTAAACAAGTTCAGAGCCCAAGTGTTTGTGGTTCGTTTGAGAGGTTACCAGTGGGAGATGAGGACCAGCAAGAGCTTTCAGGGCTGGCAGCTTTAGTGTAGGAGCAATCGCTGGACGTTCGCAATGTCGGTGTTGAGCTCTGGCCAGATTGAGCAGGAGAGGCTGTGTACGTTGGAAGTTTTAGTAGGCTAAACAAGTTCAGAGCCCAAGTGTTTGTGGTTCGTTTGAGAGGTTACCAGTGGGAGATGAGGACCAGCAAGAGCTTTCAGGGCTGGCACCTTTAGTGTAGGAGCAATCGCTGGACGTTCGCAATGTCGGTGTTGAGCTCTGGCCAGATTGAGCAGGAGAGGCTGTGTACGTTGGAAGTTTTAGTAGCCTAAAAAAGTTCAGAGCCCAAGTGTTTGTGGTTCGTTTGAGAGGTTACCAGTGGGAGATGAGGACCAGCAAGAGCTTTCAGGGCTGGCACCTTTAGTGTAGGAGCAATCCCTGGACGTTCACAATTTCGGTGTTGAATTTTGGGCAGATTGAGCAGGAGAGGCTGTGTACGTTGGAAGTTTTAGTAGGCTAAACAAGTTCAGAGCCCAAGTGTTTGTGGTTCGTTTGAGAGGTTACCAGTGGGAGATGAGGACCAGCAAGAGCTTTCAGGGCTGGCACCTTTAGTGTAGGAGCAATCGCTGGACGTTCGCAATGTCGGTGTTGAGCTCTGGCCAGATTGAGCAGGAGAGGCTGTGTACGTTGGAAGTTTTAGTAGCCTAAACAAGTTCAGAGGCCAAGTGTTTGTGGTTCGTTTGAGAGGTTACCAGTGGGAGATGAGGACCAGCAAGAGCTTTCAGGGCTGGCACCTTTAGTGTAGGAGCAATCCCTGGACGTTCGCAATGTCGGTGTTGAGCTCTGGCCAGATTGAGCAGGAGAGGCTGTGTACGTTGGAAGTTTTAGTAGGCGAAACAAGTTCAGAGCCCAAGTGTTTGTGGTTCGTTTGAGAGGTTACCAGTGGGAGATGAGGACCAGCAAGAGCTTTCAGGGCTGGCACCTTTAGTGTAGGAGCAATCGCTGGACGTTCACAATTTCGGTGTTGAATTTTGGGCAGATTGAGCAGGAGAGGCTGTGTACGTTGGAAGTTTTAGTAGGCTAAACAAGTTCAGAGCCCAAGTGTTTGTGGTTCGTTTGAGAGGTTACCAGTGGGAGATGAGGACCAGCAAGAGCTTTCAGGGCTGGCACCTTTAGTGTAGGAGCAATCGCTGGACGTTCGCAATGTCGGTGTTGAGCTCTGGCCAGATTGAGCAGGAGAGGCTGTGTACGTTGGAAGTTTTAGTAGCCTAAAAAAGTTCAGAGCCCAAGTGTTTGTGGTTCGTTTGAGAGGTTACCAGTGGGAGATGAGGACCAGCAAGTGCTTTCAGGGCTGGCACCTTTAGTGTAGGAGCAATCCCTGGACGTTCACAATTTCGGTGTTGAATTTTGGGCAGATTGAGCAGGAGAGGCTGTGTACGTTGGAAGTTTTAGTAGGCGAAACAAGTTCAGAGCCCAAGTGTTTGTGGTTCGTTTGAGAGGTTACCAGTGGGAGATGAGGACCAGCAAGAGCTTTCAGGGCTGGCGCCTTTAGTGTAGGAGCAATCGCTGGACGTTCGCAATGTCGGTGTTGAGCTCTGGCCAGATTGAGCAGGAGAGGCTGTGTACGTTGGAAGTTTTAGTAGGCTAAACAAGTTCAGAGCCCAAGTGTTTGTGGTTCGTTTGAGAGGTTACCAGTGGGAGATGAGGACCAGCAAGAGCTTTCAGGGCTGGCACCTTTAGTGTAGGAGCAATCGCTGGACGTTCGCAATGTCGGTGTTGAGCTCTGGCCAGATTGAGCAGGAGAGGCTGTGTACGTTGGAAGTTTTAGTAGGCTAAACAAGTTCAGAGCCCAAGTGTTTGTGGTTCGTTTGAGAGGTTACCAGTGGGAGATGAGGACCAGCAAGAGCTTTCAGGGCTGGCACCTTTAGTGTAGGAGCAATCCTTTGACGTTCGCAATGTCGGTGTTGAGCTCTGGCCAGATTGAGCAGGAGAGTCTGTGTACGTTGGAAGTTTTAGTAGGCTAAACAAGTTCAGAGCCCAAGTGTTTGTGGTTCGTTTGAGAGGTTACCAGTGGGAGATGAGGACCAGCAAGAGCTTTCAGGGCTGGCACCTTTAGTGTAGGAGCAATCCCTGGACGTTCGCAATTTCGGTGTTGAGCTCTGGCCAGATTGAGCAGGAGAGGCTGTGTACGTTGGAAGTTTTAGTAGGCTAAACAAGTTCAGAGCCCAAGTGTTTGTGGTTCGTTTGAGAGGTTACCAGTGGGAGATGAGGACCAGCAAGAGCTTTCAGGGCTGGCACCTTTAGTGTAGGAGCAATCGCTGGACGTTCACAATTTCGGTGTTGAATTTTGGGCAGATTGAGCAGGAGAGGCTGTGTACGTTGGAAGTTTTAGTAGGCTAAACAAGTTCAGAGGCCAAGTGTTTGTGGTTCGTTTGAGAGGTTACCAGTGGGAGATGAGGACCAGCAAGAGCTTTCAGGGCTGGCACCTTTAGTGTAGGAGCAATCGCTGGACGTTCACAATTTCAGTTTTGAATTTTGGCCAGATTGAGCAGGAGAGGCTGTGTACGTTGGAAGTTTTAGTAGGCTAAACAAGTTCAGAGCCCAAGTGTTTGTGGTTCGTTTGAGAGGTTACCAGTGGGAGATGAGGACCAGCAAGAGCTTTCAGGGCTGGCACCTTTAGTGTAGGAGCAATCGCTGGACGTTCGCAATGTCGGTGTTGAGCTCTGGCCAGATTGAGCAGGAGAGGCTGTGTACGATTTGAGAAGTTTTAGTAGGCTAAACAAGTTCAGAGCCCAAGTGTTTGTGGTTCGTTTGAGAGGTTACCAGTGGGAGATGAGGACCAGCAAGAGCTTTCAGGGCTGGCAGCTTTAGTGTAGGAGCAATCGCTGGACGTTCGCAATGTCGGTGTTGAGCTCTGGCCAGATTGATCAGGAGAGGCTGTGTACGTTGGAAGTTTTAGTAGGCTAAACAAGTTCAGCGCCCAAGTGTTTGTGGTTCGTTTGAGAGGTTACCAGTGGGAGATGAGGACCAGCAAGAGCTTTCAGGGCTGGCACCTTTAGTGTAGGAGCAATCCCTGGACGTTCACAATTTCGGTGTGGAGCTCTGGCCAGATTGAGCAGGAGAGGCTGTGTACGTTGGAAGTTTTAGTAGGCTAAAGAAGTTCAGAGCCCAAGTGTTTGTGGTTCGTTTGAGAGGTTACCAGTGGGAGATGAGGACCAGCAAGAGCTTTCAGGGCTGGCGCCTTTAGTGTAGGAGCAATCGCTGGACGTTCGCAATGTCGGTGTTGAGCTCTGGCCAGATTGAGCAGGAGAGGCTGTGTACGTTGGAAGTTTTAGTAGGCTAAACAAGTTCAGAGCCCAAGTGTTTGTGGTTCGTTTGAGAGGTTACCAGTGGGAGATGAGGACCAGCAAGAGCTTTCAGGGCTGGCACCTTTAGTGTAGGAGCAATCCCTGGACGTTCGCAATGTCGGTGTTGAGCTCTGGCCAGATTGAGCAGGAGAGGCTGTGTACGTTGGAAGTTTTAGTAGGCGAAACAAGTTCAGAGCCCAAGTGTTTGTGGTTCGTTTGAGAGGTTACCAGTGGGAGATGAGGACCAGCAAGAGCTTTCAGGGCTGGCACCTTTAGTGTAGGAGCAATCGCTGGACGTTCACAATTTCGGTGTTGAATTTTGGGCAGATTGAGCAGGAGAGGCTGTGTACGTTGGAAGTTTTAGTAGGCTAAACAAGTTCAGAGGCCAAGTGTTTGTGGTTCGTTTGAGAGGTTACCAGTGGGAGATGAGGACCAGCAAGAGCTTTCAGGGCTGGCACCTTTAGTGTAGGAGCAATCGCTGGACGTTCGCAATGTCGGTGTTGAGCTCTGGCCAGATTGAGCAGGAGAGGCTGTGTACGTTGGAAGTTTTAGTAGGCTAAACAAGTTCAGAGCCCAAGTGTTTGTGGTTCGTTTGAGAGGTTACCAGTGGGAGATGAGGACCAGCAAGAGCTTTCAGGGCTGGCACCTTTAGTGTAGGAGCAATCGCTGGACGTTCGCAATGTCGGTGTTGAGCTCTGGCCAGATTGAGCAGGAGAGGCTGTGTACGTTAAGTTTTAGTAGCCTAAAAAAGTTCAGAGCCCAAGTGTTTGTGGTTCGTTTGAGAGGTTACCAGTGGGAGATGAGGACCAGCAAGAGCTTTCAGGGCTGGCACCTTTAGTGTAGGAGCAATCGCTGGACGTTCACAATTTCGGTGTGGAGCTCTGGCCAGATTGAGCAGGAGAGGCTGTGTACGTTGGAAGTTTTAGTAGGCTAAACAAGTTCAGAGCCCAAGTGTTTGTGGTTCGTTTGAGAGGTTACCAGTGGGAGATGAGGACCAGCAAGAGCTTTCAGGGCTGGCGCCTTTAGTGTAGGAGCAATCGCTGGACGTTCGCAATGTCGGTGTTGAGCTCTGGCCAGATTGAGCAGGAGAGGCTGTGTACGTTGGAAGTTTTAGTAGGCTAAACAAGTTCAGAGGCCAAGTGTTTTGTGGTTCGTTTGAGAGGTTACCAGTGGGAGATGAGGACCAGCAAGAGCTTTCAGGGCTGGCACCTTTAGTGTAGGAGCAATCGCTGGACGTTCGCAATGTCGGTGTTGAGCTCTGGCCAGATTGAGCAGGAGAGGCTGTGTACGTTGGAAGTTTTAGTAGGCTAAACAAGTTCAGAGCCCAAGTGTTTGTGGTTCGTTTGAGAGGTTACCAGTGGGAGATGAGGACCAGCAAGAGCTTTCAGGGCTGGCACCTTTAGTGTAGGAGCAATCCTTTGACGTTCGCAATGTCGGTGTTGAGCTCTGGCCAGATTGAGCAGGAGAGGCTGTGTACGTTGGAAGTTTTAGTAGGCTAAACAAGTTCAGAGCCCAAGTGTTTGTGGTTCGTTTGAGAGGTTACCAGTGGGAGATGAGGACCAGCAAGAGCTTTCAGGGCTGGCACCTTTAGTGTAGGAGCAATCGCTGGACGTTCGCAATGTCGGTGTTGAGCTCTGGCCAGATTGAGCAGGAGAGGCTGTGTACGTTGGAAGTTTTAGTAGGCTAAACAAGTTCAGAGCCCAAGTGTTTGTGGTTCGTTTGAGAGGTTACCAGTGGGAGATGAGGACCAGCAAGAGCTTTCAGGGCTGGCACCTTTAGTGTAGGAGCAATCGCTGGACGTTCACAATTTCGGTGTTGAATTTTGGGCAGATTGAGCAGGAGAGGCTGTGTACGTTGGAAGTTTTAGTAGGCTAAACAAGTTCAGAGCCCAAGTGTTTGTGGTTCGTTTGAGAGGTTACCAGTGGGAGATGAGGACCAGCAAGAGCTTTCAGGGCTGGCACCTTTAGTGTAGGAGCAATCGCTGGACGTTCACAATTTCAGTTTTGAATTTTGGGCAGATTGAGCAGGAGAGGCTGTGTACGTTGGAAGTTTTAGTAGGCTAAACAAGTTCAGAGCCCAAGTGTTTGTGGTTCGTTTGAGAGGTTACCAGTGGGAGATGAGGACCAGCAAGAGCTTTCAGGGCTGGCACCTTTAGTGTAGGAGCAATCGCTGGACGTTCGCAATGTCGGTGTTGAGCTCTGGCCAGATTGAGCAGGAGAGGCTGTGTACGTTGGAAGTTTTAGTAGGCTAAACAAGTTCAGAGCCCAAGTGTTTGTGGTTCGTTTAAGAGGTTACCAGTGGGAGATGAGGACCAGCAAGAGCTTTCAGGGCTGGCAGCTTTAGTGTAGGAGCAATCGCTGGACGTTCGCAATGTCGGTGTTGAGCTCTGGCCAGATTGATCAGGAGAGGCTGTGTACGTTGGAAGTTTTAGTAGGCTAAACAAGTTCAGAGCCCAAGTGTTTGTGGTTCGTTTGAGAGGTTACCAGTGGGAGATGAGGACCAGCAAGAGCTTTCAGGGCTGGCACCTTTAGTGTAGGAGCAATCCCTGGACGTTCACAATTTCGGTGTGGAGCTCTGGCCAGATTGAGCAGGAGAGGCTGTGTACGTTGGAAGTTTTAGTAGGCTAAAGAAGTTCAGAGCCCAAGTGTTTGTGGTTCGTTTGAGAGGTTACCAGTGGGAGATGAGGACCAGCAAGAGCTTTCAGGGCTGGCGCCTTTAGTGTAGGAGCAATCGCTGGACGTTCGCAATGTCGGTGTTGAGCTCTGGCCAGATTGAGCAGGAGAGGCTGTGTACGTTGGAAGTTTTAGTAGGCTAAACAAGTTCAGAGCCCAAGTGTTTGTGGTTCGTTTGAGAGGTTACCAGTGGGAGATGAGGACCAGCAAGAGCTTTCAGGGCTGGCACCTTTAGTGTAGGAGCAATCGCTGGACGTTCGCAATGTCGGTGTTGAGCTCTGGCCAGATTGAGCAGGAGAGGCTGTGTACGTTGGAAGTTTTAGTAGGTGAAACAAGTTCAGAGCCCAAGTGTTTGTGGTTCGTTTGAGAGGTTACCAGTGGGAGATGAGGACCAGCAAGAGCTTTCAGGGCTGGCACCTTTAGTGTAGGAGCAATCGCTGGACGTTCACAATTTCAGTTTTGAATTTTGGGCAGATTGAGCAGGAGAGGCTGTGTACGTTGGAAGTTTTAGTAGGCTAAACAAGTTCAGAGCCCAAGTGTTTGTGGTTCGTTTGAGAGGTTACCAGTGGGAGATGAGGACCAGCAAGAGCTTTCAGGGCTGGCACCTTTAGTGTAGGAGCAATCGCTGGACGTTCGCAATGTCGGTGTTGAGCTCTGGCCAGATTGAGCAGGAGAGGCTGTGTACGTTGGAAGTTTTAGTAGCCTAAAAAAGTTCAGAGCCCAAGTGTTTGTGGTTCGTTTGAGAGGTTACCAGTGGGAGATGAGGACCAGCAAGAGCTTTCAGGGCTGGCACCTTTAGTGTAGGAGCAATCCTTGGACGTTCACAATTTCGGTGTGGAGCTCTGGCCAGATTGAGCAGGAGAGGCTGTGTACGTTGGAAGTTTTAGTAGGCTAAACAAGTTCAGAGCCCAAGTGTTTGTGGTTCGTTTGAGAGGTTACCAGTGGGAGATGAGGACCAGCAAGAGCTTTCAGGGCTGGCACCTTTAGTGTAGGAGCAATCCCTGGACGTTCGCAATGTCGGTGTTGAGCTCTGGCCAGATTGAGCAGGAGAGGCTGTGTACGTTGGAAGTTTTAGTAGGCTAAACAAGTTCAGAGGCCAAGTGTTTGTGGTTCGTTTGAGAGGTTACCAGTGGGAGATGAGGACCAGCAAGAGCTTTCAGGGCTGGCACCTTTAGTGTAGGAGCAATCGCTGGACGTTCACAATTTCGGTGTTGAATTTTGGGCAGATTGAGCAGGAGAGGCTGTGTACGTTGGAAGTTTTAGTAGGCTAAACAAGTTCAGAGGCCAAGTGTTTGTGGTTCGTTTGAGAGGTTACCAGTGGGAGATGAGGACCAGCAAGAGCTTTCAGGGCTGGCACCTTTAGTGTAGGAGCAATCGCTGGACGTTCACAATTTCGGTGTTGAATTTTGGGCAGATTGAGCAGGAGAGGCTGTGTACGTTGGAAGTTTTAGTAGGCTAAACAAGTTCAGAGCCCAAGTGTTTGTGGTTCGTTTGAGAGGTTACCAGTGGGAGATGAGGACCAGCAAGAGCTTTCAGGGCTGGCACCTTTAGTGTAGGAGCAATCGCTGGACGTTCACAATTTCAGTTTTGAATTTTGGGCAGATTGAGCAGGAGAGGCTGTGTACGTTGGAAGTTTTAGTAGGCTAAACAAGTTCAGAGCCCAAGTGTTTGTGGTTCGTTTGAGAGGTTACCAGTGGGAGATGAGGACCAGCAAGAGCTTTCAGGGCTGGCACCTTTAGTGTAGGAGCAATCGCTGGACGTTCGCAATGTCGGTGTTGAGCTCTGGCCAGATTGAGCAGGAGAGGCTGTGTACGTTGGAAGTTTTAGTAGGCTAAACAAGTTCAGAGCCCAAGTGTTTGTGGTTCGTTTGAGAGGTTACCAGTGGGAGATGAGGACCAGCAAGAGCTTTCAGGGGCTGGCAGCTTTAGTGTAGGAGCAATCGCTGGACGTTCGCAATGTCGGTGTTGAGCTCTGGCCAGATTGAGCAGGAGAGGCTGTGTACGTTGGAAGTTTTAGTAGGCTAAACAAGTTCAGAGCCCAAGTGTTTGTGGTTCGTTTGAGAGGTTACCAGTGGGAGATGAGGACCAGCAAGAGCTTTCAGGGCTGGCACCTTTAGTGTAGGAGCAATCCCTGGACGTTCACAATTTCGGTGTGGAGCTCTGGCCAGATTGAGCAGGAGAGGCTGTGTACGTTGGAAGTTTTAGTAGGCTAAAGAAGTTCAGAGCCCAAGTGTTTGTGGTTCGTTTGAGAGGTTACCAGTGGGAGATGAGGACCAGCAAGAGCTTTCAGGGCTGGCGCCCTTTAGTGTAGGAGCAATCGCTGGACGTTCGCAATGTCGGTGTTGAGCTCTGGCCAGATTGAGCAGGAGAGGCTGTGTACGTTGGAAGTTTTAGTAGGCTAAACAAGTTCAGAGCCCAAGTGTTTGTGGTTCGTTTTGAGAGGTTACCAGTGGGAGATGAGGACCAGCAAGAGCTTTCAGGGCTGGCACCTTTAGTGTAGGAGCAATCCCTGGACGTTCGCAATGTCGGTGTTGAGCTCTGGCCAGATTGAGCAGGAGAGGCTGTGTACGTTGGAAGTTTTAGTAGGCGAAACAAGTTCAGAGCCCAAGTGTTTGTGGTTCGTTTGAGAGGTTACCAGTGGGAGATGAGGACCAGCAAGAGCTTTCAGGGCTGGCACCTTTAGTGTAGGATCAATCCCTGGACGTTCACAATTTCGGTGTGGAGCTCTGGCCAGATTGAGCAGGAGAGGCTGTGTACGTTGGAAGTTTTAGTAGGCTAAACAAGTTCAGAGCCCAAGTGTTTGTGGTTCGTTTGAGAGGTTACCAGTGGGAGATGAGGACCAGCAAGAGCTTTCAGGACTGGCACCTTTAGTGTAGGAGCAATCGCTGGACGTTCACAATGTCGGTGTTGAGCTCTGGCCAGATTGAGCAGGAGAGGCTGTGTACGTTGGAAGTTTTAGTAGGCTAAACAAGTTCAGAGCCCAAGTGTTTGTGGTTCGTTTGAGAGGTTACCAGTGGGAGATGAGGACCAGCAAGAGCTTTCAGGGCTGGCACCTTTAGTGTAGGAGCAATCGCTGGACGTTCGCAATGTCGGTGTTGAGCTCTGGCCAGATTGAGCAGGAGAGGCTGTGTACGTTGGAAGTTTTAGTAGGCTAAACAAGTTCAGAGCCCAAGTGTTTGTGGTTCGTTTGAGAGGTTACCAGTGGGAGATGAGGACCAGCAAGAGCTTTCAGGGCTGGCACCTTTAGTGTAGGAGCAATCGCTGGACGTTCACAATTTCGGTGTTGAATTTTGGGCAGATTGAGCAGGAGAGGCTGTGTATGTTGGAAGTTTTAGTAGGCTAAACAAGTTCAGAGCCCAAGTGTTTGTGGTTCGTTTGAGAGGTTACCAGTGGGAGATGAGGACCAGCAAGAGCTTTCAGGGCTGGCACCTTTAGTGTAGGAGCAATCGCTGGACGTTCGCAATGTCGGTGTTGAGCTCTGGCCAGATTGAGCAGGAGAGGCTGTGTACGTTGGAAGTTTTAGTAGGCTAAACAAGTTCAGAGCCCAAGTGTTTGTGGTTCGTTTGAGAGGTTACCAGTGGGAGATGAGGACCAGCAAGAGCTTTCAGGGCTGGCACCTTTAGTGTAGGAGCAATCCCTGGACGTTCACAATTTCGGTGTTGAATTTTGGCCAGATTGAGCAGGAGAGGCTGTGTACGTTGGAAGTTTTAGTAGGCTAAACAAGTTCAGAGCCCAAGTGTTTGTGGTTCGTTTGAGAGGTTACCAGTGGGAGATGAGGACCAGCAAGAGCTTTCAGGGCTGGCACCTTTAGTGTAGGAGCAATCGCTGGACATTCGCAATTTCGGTGTTGAGCTCTGGCCAGATTGAGCAGGAGAGGCTGTGTACGTTGGAAGCTTTAGTAGGCTAAACAAGTTCAGAGCCCAAGTGTTTGTGGTTCGTTTGAGAGGTTACCAGTGGGAGATGAGGACCAGCAAGAGCTTTCAGGGCTGGCACCTTTAGTGTAGGAGCAATCGCTGGACGTTCACAATTTCGGTGTTGAATTTTGGGCAGATTGAGCAGGAGAGGCTGTGTACGTTGGAAGTTTTAGTAGGCGAAACAAGTTCAGAGCCCAAGTGTTTGTGGTTCGTTTGAGAGGTTACCAGTGGGAGATGAGGACCAGCAAGAGCTTTCAGGGCTGGCACCTTTAGTGTAGGAGCAATCGCTGGACGTTCACAATTTCAGTTTTGAATTTTGGGCAGATTGAGCAGGAGAGGCTGTGTACGTTGGAAGTTTTAGTAGGCTAAACAAGTTCAGAGCCCAAGTGTTTGTGGTTCGTTTGAGAGGTTACCAGTGGGAGATGAGGACCAGCAAGAGCTTTCAGGGCTGGCACCTTTAGTGTAGGAGCAATCGCTGGACGTTCGCAATGTCGGTGTTGAGCTCTGGCCAGATTGAGCAGGAGAGGCTGTGTACGTTGGAAGTTTTAGTAGGCTAAACAAGTTCAGAGGCCAAGTGTTTGTGGTTCGTTTGAGAGGTTACCAGTGGGAGATGAGGACCAGCAAGAGCTTTCAGGGCTGGCACCTTTAGTGTAGGAGCAATCGCTGGACGTTCGCAATGTCGGTGTTGAGCTCTGGCCAGATTGAGCAGGAGAGGCTGTGTACGTTGGAAGTTTTAGTAGGCTAAAGAAGTTCAGAGCCCAAGTGTTTGTGGTTCGTTTGAGAGGTTACCAGTGGGAGATGAGGACCAGCAAGAGCTTTCAGGGCTGGCACCTTTAGTGTAGGAGCAATCGCTGGACGTTCGCAATGTCGGTGTTGAGCTCTGGCCAGATTGAGCAGGAGAGGCTGTGTACGTTGGAAGTTTTAGTAGCCTAAACAAGTTCAGAGCCCAAGTGTTTGTGGTTCGTTTGAGAGGTTACCAGTGGGAGATGAGGACCAGCAAGAGCTTTCAGGGCTGGCACCTTTAGTGTAGGAGCAATCCTTTGACGTTCGCAATGTCGGTGTTGAGCTCTGGCCAGATTGAGCAGGAGAGGCTGTGTACGTTGGAAGTTTTAGTAGGCTAAACAAGTTCAGAGGCCAAGTGTTTGTGGTTCGTTTGAGAGGTTACCAGTGGGAGATGAGGACCAGCAAGAGCTTTCAGGGCTGGCACCTTTAGTGTAGGAGCAATCGCTGGACGTTCGCAATGTCGGTGTTGAGCTCTGGCCAGATTGAGCAGGAGAGGCTGTGTACGTTGGAAGTTTTAGTAGGCTAAACAAGTTCAGAGGCCAAGTGTTTGTGGTTCGTTTGAGAGGTTACCAGTGGGAGATGAGGACCAGCAAGAGCTTTCAGGGCTGGCACCTTTAGTGTAGGAGCAATCGCTGGACGTTCGCAATGTCGGTGTTGAGCTCTGGCCAGATTGAGCAGGAGAGGCTGTGTACGTTGGAAGTTTTAGTAGGCTAAAGAAGTTCAGAGCCCAAGTGTTTGTGGTTCGTTTGAGAGGTTACCAGTGGGAGATGAGGACCAGCAAGAGCTTTCAGGGCTGGCACCTTTAGTGTAGGAGCAATCGCTGGACGTTCACAATTTCAGTTTTGAATTTTGGGCAGATTGAGCAGGAGAGGCTGTGTACGTTGGAAGTTTTAGTAGGCTAAACAAGTTCAGAGCCCAAGTGTTTGTGGTTCGTTTGAGAGGTTACCAGTGGGAGATGAGGACCAGCAAGAGCTTTCAGGGCTGGCACCTTTAGTGTAGGAGCAATCGCTGGACGTTCGCAATGTCGGTGTTGAGCTCTGGCCAGATTGAGCAGGAGAGGCTGTGTACGTTGGAAGTTTTAGTAGGCTAAACAAGTTCAGAGCCCAAGTGTTTGTGGTTCGTTTAAGAGGTTACCAGTGGGAGATGAGGACCAGCAAGAGCTTTCAGGGCTGGCAGCTTTAGTGTAGGAGCAATCGCTGGACGTTCGCAATGTCGGTGTTGAGCTCTGGCCAGATTGATCAGGAGAGGCTGTGTACGTTGGAAGTTTTAGTAGGCTAAACAAGTTCAGAGCCCAAGTGTTTTGTGGTTCGTTTGAGAGGTTACCAGTGGGAGATGAGGACCAGCAAGAGCTTTCAGGGCTGGCACCTTTAGTGTAGGAGCAATCCCTGGACGTTCACAATTTCGGTGTGGAGCTCTGGCCAGATTGAGCAGGAGAGGCTGTGTACGTTGGAAGTTTTAGTAGGCTAAAGAAGTTCAGAGCCCAAGTGTTTGTGGTTCGTTTGAGAGGTTACCAGTGGGAGATGAGGACCAGCAAGAGCTTTCAGGGCTGGCGCCTTTAGTGTAGGAGCAATCGCTGGACGTTCACAATTTCGGTGTTGAATTTTGGGCAGATTGAGCAGGAGAGGCTGTGTACGTTGGAAGTTTTAGTAGGCTAAACAAGTTCAGAGCCCAAGTGTTTGTGGTTCGTTTGAGAGGTTACCAGTGGGAGATGAGGACCAGCAAGAGCTTTCAGGGCTGGCACCTTTAGTGTAGGAGCAATCGCTGGACGTTCGCAATGTCGGTGTTGAGCTCTGGCCAGATTGAGCAGGAGAGGCTGTGTACGTTGGAAGTTTTAGTAGCCTAAAAAAGTTCAGAGCCCAAGTGTTTGTGGTTCGTTTGAGAGGTTACCAGTGGGAGATGAGGACCAGCAAGAGCTTTCAGGGCTGGCACCTTTAGTGTAGGAGCAATCCTTGGACGTTCACAATTTCGGTGTGGAGCTCTGGCCAGATTGAGCAGGAGAGGCTGTGTACGTTGGAAGTTTTAGTAGCCTAAAAAAGTTCAGAGCCCAAGTGTTTGTGGTTCGTTTGAGAGGTTACCAGTGGGAGATGAGGACCAGCAAGAGCTTTCAGGGCTGGCACCTTTAGTGTAGGAGCAATCCCTGGACGTTCGCAATGTCGGTGTTGAGCTCTGGCCAGATTGAGCAGGAGAGGCTGTGTACGTTGGAAGTTTTAGTAGGCTAAACAAGTTCAGAGGCCAAGTGTTTGTGGTTCGTTTGAGAGGTTACCAGTGGGAGATGAGGACCAGCAAGAGCTTTCAGGGCTGGCAACTTTAGTGTAGGAGCAATCGCTGGACGTTCACAATTTCGGTGTTGAATTTTGGGCAGATTGAGCAGGAGAGGCTGTGTACGTTGGAAGTTTTAGTAGGCTAAACAAGTTCAGAGGCCAAGTGTTTGTGGTTCGTTTGAGAGGTTACCAGTGGGAGATGAGGACCAGCAAGAGCTTTCAGGGCTGTCACCTTTAGTGTAGGAGCAATCGCTGGGACGTTCGCAATGTCGGTGTTGAGCTCTGGCCAGATTGAGCAGGAGAGGCTGTGTACGTTGGAAGTTTTAGTAGGCTAAACAAGTTCAGAGCCCAAGTGTTTGTGGTTCGTTTGAGAGGTTACCAGTGGGAGATGAGGACCAGCAAGAGCTTTCAGGGCTGGCACCTTTAGTGTAGGAGCAATCGCTGGACGTTCACAATTTCGGTGTTGAATTTTGGGCAGATTGAGCAGGAGAGGCTGTGTACGTTGGAAGTTTTAGTAGGCTAAACAAGTTCAGAGCCCAAGTGTTTGTGGTTCGTTTGAGAGGTTACCAGTGGGAGATGAGGACCAGCAAGAGCTTTCAGGGCTGGCACCTTTAGTGTAGGAGCAATCGCTGGACGTTCACAATTTCAGTTTTGAATTTTGGGCAGATTGAGCAGGAGAGGCTGTGTACGTTGGAAGTTTTAGTAGGCTAAACAAGTTCAGAGCCCAAGTGTTTGTGGTTCGTTTGAGAGGTTACCAGTGGGAGATGAGGACCAGCAAGAGCTTTCAGGGCTGACACCTTTAGTGTAGGAGCAATCGCTGGACGTTCGCAATGTCGGTGTTGAGCTCTGGCCAGATTGAGCAGGAGAGGCTGTGTACGTTGGAAGTTTTAGTAGGCTAAACAAGTTCAGAGCCCAAGTGTTTGTGGTTCGTTTGAGAGGTTACCAGTGGGAGATGAGGACCAGCAAGAGCTTTCAGGGCTGGCACCTTTAGTGTAGGAGCAATCCCTGGACGTTCACAATTTCGGTGTGGAGCTCTGGCCAGATTGAGCAGGAGAGGCTGTGTACGTTGGAAGTTTTAGTAGGCTAAAGAAGTTCAGAGCCCAAGTGTTTGTGGTTCGTTTGAGAGGTTACCAGTGGGAGATGAGGACCAGCAAGAGCTTTCAGGGCTGGCGCCTTTAGTGTAGGAGCAATCGCTGGACGTTCGCAATGTCGGTGTTGAGCTCTGGCCAGATTGAGCAGGAGAGGCTGTGTACGTTGGAAGTTTTAGTAGGCTAAACAAGTTCAGAGCCCAAGTGTTTGTGGTTCGTTTGAGAGGTTACCAGTGGGAGATGAGGACCAGCAAGAGCTTTCAGGGCTGGCACCTTTAGTGTAGGAGCAATCCCTGGACGTTCGCAATGTCGGTGTTGAGCTCTGGCCAGATTGAGCAGGAGAGGCTGTGTACGTTGGAAGTTTTAGTAGGCGAAACAAGTTCAGAGCCCAAGTGTTTGTGGTTCGTTTGAGAGGTTACCAGTGGGAGATGAGGACCAGCAAGAGCTTTCAGGGCTGGCACCTTTAGTGTAGGAGCAATCCCTGGACGTTCACAATTTCGGTGTGGAGCTCTGGCCAGATTGAGCAGGAGAGGCTGTGTACGTTGGAAGTTTTAGTAGGCTAAAGAAGTTCAGAGCCCAAGTGTTTGTGGTTCGTTTGAGAGGTTACCAGTGGGAGATGAGGACCAGCAAGAGCTTTCAGGGCTGGCACCTTTAGTGTAGGAGCAATCGCTGGACGTTCACAATTTCGGTGTTGAATTTTGGGCACATTGAGCAGGAGAGGCTGTGTACGTTGGAAGTTTTAGTAGGCTAAACAAGTTCAGAGCCCAAGTGTTTGTGGTTCGTTTGAGAGGTTACCAGTGGGAGATGAGGACCAGCAAGAGCTTTCAGGGCTGGCACCTTTAGTGTAGGAGCAATCGCTGGACGTTCGCAATTTCGTTGGTGAATTTTGGACAGATTGAGCAGGAGAGGCTGTGTACGTTGGAAGTTTTAGTAGGCTAAACAAGTTCAGAGCCCAAGTGTTTGTGGTTCGTTTGAGAGGTTACCAGTGGGAGATGAGGACCAGCAAGAGCTTTCAGGGCTGGCACCTTTAGTGTAGGAGCAATCCCTGGACGTTCACAATTTCGGTGTTGAATTTTGGCCAGATTGAGCAGGAGAGGCTGTGTACGTTGGAAGTTTTAGTAGGCTAAACAAGTTCAGAGCCCAAGTGTTTGTGGTTCGTTTGAGAGGTTACCAGTGGGAGATGAGGACCAGCAAGAGCTTTCAGGGCTGGCACCTTTAGTGTAGGAGCAATCGCTGGACATTCGCAATTTCGGTGTTGAGCTCTGGCCAGATTGAGCAGGAGAGGCTGTGTACGTTGGAAGCTTTAGTAGGCTAAACAAGTTCAGAGCCCAAGTGTTTGTGGTTCGTTTGAGAGGTTACCAGTGGGAGATGAGGACCAGCAAGAGCTTTCAGGGCTGGCACCTTTAGTGTAGGAGCAATCGCTGGACGTTCACAATTTCGGTGTTGAATTTTGGGCAGATTGAGCAGGAGAGGCTGTGTACGTTGGAAGTTTTAGTAGGCGAAACAAGTTCAGAGGCCAAGTGTTTGTGGTTCGTTTGAGAGGTTACCAGTGGGAGATGAGGACCAGCAAGAGCTTTCAGGGCTGGCACCTTTAGTGTAGGAGCAATCGCTGGACGTTCACAATTTCAGTTTTGAATTTTGGCAGATTGAGCAGGAGAGGCTGTGTACGTTGGAAGTTTTAGTAGGCTAAACAAGTTCAGAGCCCAAGTGTTTGTGGTTCGTTTGAGAGGTTACCAGTGGGAGATGAGGACCAGCAAGAGCTTTCAGGGCTGGCACCTTTAGTGTAGGAGCAATCGCTGGACGTTCGCAATGTCGGTGTTGAGCTCTGGCCAGATTGAGCAGGAGAGGCTGTGTACGTTGGAAGTTTTAGTAGGCTAAACAAGTTCAGAGGCCAAGTGTTTGTGGTTCGTTTGAGAGGTTACCAGTGGGAGATGAGGACCAGCAAGAGCTTTCAGGGCTGGCACCTTTAGTGTAGGAGCAATCGCTGGACGTTCGCAATGTCGGTGTTGAGCTCTGGCCAGATTGAGCAGGAGAGGCTGTGTACGTTGGAAGTTTTAGTAGGCTAAAGAAGTTCAGAGCCCAAGTGTTTGTGGTTCGTTTGAGAGGTTACCAGTGGGAGATGAGGACCAGCAAGAGCTTTCAGGGCTGGCACCTTTAGTGTAGGAGCAATCGCTGGACGTTCGCAATGTCGGTGTTGAGCTCTGGCCAGATTGAGCAGGAGAGGCTGTGTACGTTGGAAGTTTTAGTAGGCTAAACAAGTTCAGAGCCCAAGTGTTTGTGGTTCGTTTGAGAGGTTACCAGTGGGAGATGAGGACCAGCAAGAGCTTTCAGGGCTGGCACCTTTAGTGTAGGAGCAATCCTTTGACGTTCGCAATGTCGGTGTTGAGCTCTGGCCAGATTGAGCAGGAGAGGCTGTGTACGTTGGAAGTTTTAGTAGGCTAAACAAGTTCAGAGGCCAAGTGTTTGTGGTTCGTTTGAGAGGTTACCAGTGGGAGATGAGGACCAGCAAGAGCTTTCAGGGCTGGCACCTTTAGTGTAGGAGCAATCGCTGGACGTTCGCAATGTCGGTGTTGAGCTCTGGCCAGATTGAGCAGGAGAGGCTGTGTACGTTGGAAGTTTTAGTAGGCTAAACAAGTTCAGAGGCCAAGTGTTTGTGGTTCGTTTGAGAGGTTACCAGTGGGAGATGAGGACCAGCAAGAGCTTTCAGGGCTGGCACCTTTAGTGTAGGAGCAATCGCTGGACGTTCGCAATGTCGGTGTTGAGCTCTGGCCAGATTGAGCAGGAGAGGCTGTGTACGTTGGAAGTTTTAGTAGGCTAAAGAAGTTCAGAGCCCAAGTGTTTGTGGTTCGTTTGAGAGGTTACCAGTGGGAGATGAGGACCAGCAAGAGCTTTCAGGGCTGGCACCTTTAGTGTAGGAGCAATCGCTGGACGTTCACAATTTCAGTTTTGAATTTTGGGCAGATTGAGCAGGAGAGGCTGTGTACGTTGGAAGTTTTAGTAGGCTAAACAAGTTCAGAGCCCAAGTGTTTGTGGTTCGTTTGAGAGGTTACCAGTGGGAGATGAGGACCAGCAAGAGCTTTCAGGGCTGGCACCTTTAGTGTAGGAGCAATCGCTGGACGTTCGCAATGTCGGTGTTGAGCTCTGGCCAGATTGAGCAGGAGAGGCTGTGTACGTTGGAAGTTTTAGTAGGCTAAACAAGTTCAGAGCCCAAGTGTTTGTGGTTCGTTTAAGAGGTTACCAGTGGGAGATGAGGACCAGCAAGAGCTTTCAGGGCTGGCAGCTTTAGTGTAGGAGCAATCGCTGGACGTTCGCAATGTCGGTGTTGAGCTCTGGCCAGATTGATCAGGA
This sequence comes from Gavia stellata, assembly GCF_030936135.1. Taxonomy (NCBI): domain Eukaryota; kingdom Metazoa; phylum Chordata; class Aves; order Gaviiformes; family Gaviidae; genus Gavia; species Gavia stellata. Next base: position 31,103 of record NW_026776960.1, read on the forward strand.
GAGGCTGTGTACGTTGGAAGTTTTAGTAGGCTAAACAAGTTCAGAGCCCAAGTGTTTGTGGTTCGTTTGAGAGGTTACCAGTGGGAGATGAGGACCAGCAAGAGCTTTCAGGGCTGGCACCTTTAGTGTAGGAGCAATCCCTGGACGTTCACAATTTCGGTGTGGAGCTCTGGCCAGATTGAGCAGGAGAGGCTGTGTACGTTGGAAGTTTTAGTAGGCTAAAGAAGTTCAGAGCCCAAGTGTTTGTGGTTCGTTTGAGAGGTTACCAGTGGGAGATGAGGACCAGCAAGAGCTTTCAGGGCTGGCGCCTTTAGTGTAGGAGCAATCGCTGGACGTTCACAATTTCGGTGTTGAATTTTGGGCAGATTGAGCAGGAGAGGCTGTGTACGTTGGAAGTTTTAGTAGGCTAAACAAGTTCAGAGCCCAAGTGTTTGTGGTTCGTTTGAGAGGTTACCAGTGGGAGATGAGGACCAGCAAGAGCTTTCAGGGCTGGCACCTTTAGTGTAGGAGCAATCGCTGGACGTTCGCAATGTCGGTGTTGAGCTCTGGCCAGATTGAGCAGGAGAGGCTGTGTACGTTGGAAGTTTTAGTAGCCTAAAAAAGTTCAGAGCCCAAGTGTTTGTGGTTCGTTTGAGAGGTTACCAGTGGGAGATGAGGACCAGCAAGAGCTTTCAGGGCTGGCACCTTTAGTGTAGGAGCAATCCTTGGACGTTCACAATTTCGGTGTGGAGCTCTGGCCAGATTGAGCAGGAGAGGCTGTGTACGTTGGAAGTTTTAGTAGCCTAAAAAAGTTCAGAGCCCAAGTGTTTGTGGTTCGTTTGAGAGGTTACCAGTGGGAGATGAGGACCAGCAAGAGCTTTCAGGGCTGGCACCTTTAGTGTAGGAGCAATCCCTGGACGTTCGCAATGTCGGTGTTGAGCTCTGGCCAGATTGAGCAGGAGAGGCTGTGTACGTTGGAAGTTTTAGTAGGCTAAACAAGTTCAGATCCCAAGTGTTTGTGGTTCGTTTGAGAGGTTACCAGTGGGAGATGAGGACCAGCAAGAGCTTTCAGGGCTGGCAACTTTAGTGTAGGAGCAATCGCTGGACGTTCACAATTTCGGTGTTGAATTTTGGGCAGATTGAGCAGGAGAGGCTGTGTACGTTGGAAGTTTTAGTAGGCTAAACAAGTTCAGAGCCCAAGTGTTTGTGGTTCGTTTGAGAGGTTACCAGTGGGAGATGAGGACCAGCAAGAGCTTTCAGGGCTGTCACCTTTAGTGTAGGAGCAATCGCTGGACGTTCGCAATGTCGGTGTTGAGCTCTGGCCAGATTGAGCAGGAGAGGCTGTGTACGTTGGAAGTTTTAGTAGGCTAAACAAGTTCAGAGCCCAAGTGTTTGTGGTTCGTTTGAGAGGTTACCAGTGGGAGATGAGGACCAGCAAGAGCTTTCAGGGCTGGCACCTTTAGTGTAGGAGCAATCGCTGGACGTTCACAATTTCGGTGTTGAATTTTGGGCAGATTGAGCAGGAGAGGCTGTGTACGTTGGAAGTTTTAGTAGGCTAAACAAGTTCAGAGCCCAAGTGTTTGTGGTTCGTTTGAGAGGTTACCAGTGGGAGATGAGGACCAGCAAGAGCTTTCAGGGCTGGCACCTTTAGTGTAGGAGCAATCGCTGGACGTTCACAATTTCAGTTTTGAATTTTGGGCAGATTGAGCAGGAGAGGCTGTGTACGTTGGAAGTTTTAGTAGGCTAAACAAGTTCAGAGCCCAAGTGTTTGTGGTTCGTTTGAGAGGTTACCAGTGGGAGATGAGGACCAGCAAGAGCTTTCAGGGCTGGCACCTTTAGTGTAGGAGCAATCGCTGGACGTTCGCAATGTCGGTGTTGAGCTCTGGCCAGATTGATCAGGAGAGGCTGTGTACGTTGGAAGTTTTAGTAGGCTAAACAAGTTCAGAGCCCAAGTGTTTGTGGTTCGTTTGAGAGGTTACCAGTGGGAGATGAGGACCAGCAAGAGCTTTCAGGGCTGGCACCTTTAGTGTAGGAGCAATCCCTGGACGTTCACAATTTCGGTGTGGAGCTCTGGCCAGATTGAGCAGGAGAGGCTGTGTACGTTGGAAGTTTTAGTAGGCTAAAGAAGTTCAGAGCCCAAGTGTTTGTGGTTCGTTTGAGAGGTTACCAGTGGGAGATGAGGACCAGCAAGAGCTTTCAGGGCTGGCGCCTTTAGTGTAGGAGCAATCGCTGGACGTTCACAATTTCGGTGTTGAATTTTGGGCAGATTGAGCAGGAGAGGCTGTGTACGTTGGAAGTTTTAGTAGGCTAAACAAGTTCAGAGCCCAAGTGTTTGTGGTTCGTTTGAGAGGTTACCAGTGGGAGATGAGGACCAGCAAGAGCTTTCAGGGCTGGCACCTTTAGTGTAGGAGCAATCGCTGGACGTTCGCAATGTCGGTGTTGAGCTCTGGCCAGATTGAGCAGGAGAGGCTGTGTACGTTGGAAGTTTTAGTAGCCTAAAAAAGTTCAGAGCCCAAGTGTTTGTGGTTCGTTTGAGAGGTTACCAGTGGGAGATGAGGACCAGCAAGAGCTTTCAGGGCTGGCACCTTTAGTGTAGGAGCAATCCTTGGACGTTCACAATTTCGGTGTGGAGCTCTGGCCAGATTGAGCAGGAGAGGCTGTGTACGTTGGAAGTTTTAGTAGCCTAAAAAAGTTCAGAGCCCAAGTGTTTGTGGTTCGTTTGAGAGGTTACCAGTGGGAGATGAGGACCAGCAAGAGCTTTCAGGGCTGGCACCTTTAGTGTAGGAGCAATCCCTGGACGTTCGCAATGTCGGTGTTGAGCTCTGGCCAGATTGAGCAGGAGAGGCTGTGTACGTTGGAAGTTTTAGTAGGCTAAACAAGTTCAGATCCCAAGTGTTTGTGGTTCGTTTGAGAGGTTACCAGTGGGAGATGAGGACCAGCAAGAGCTTTCAGGGCTGGCAACTTTAGTGTAGGAGCAATCGCTGGACGTTCACAATTTCGGTGTTGAATTTTGGGCAGATTGAGCAGGAGAGGCTGTGTACGTTGGAAGTTTTAGTAGGCTAAACAAGTTCAGAGCCCAAGTGTTTGTGGTTCGTTTGAGAGGTTACCAGTGGGAGATGAGGACCAGCAAGAGCTTTCAGGGCTGGCAGCTTTAGTGTAGGAGCAATCGCTGGACGTTCGCAATGTCGGTGTTGAGCTCTGGCCAGATTGAGCAGGAGAGGCTGTGTACGTTGGAAGTTTTAGTAGGCTAAACAAGTTCAGAGCCCAAGTGTTTGTGGTTCGTTTGAGAGGTTACCAGTGGGAGATGAGGACCAGCAAGAGCTTTCAGGGCTGGCACCTTTAGTGTAGGAGCAATCGCTGGACGTTCACAATTTCGGTGTTGAATTTTGGGCAGATTGAGCAGGAGAGGCTGTGTACGTTGGAAGTTTTAGTAGGCTAAACAAGTTCAGAGCCCAAGTGTTTGTGGTTCGTTTGAGAGGTTACCAGTGGGAGATGAGGACCAGCAAGAGCTTTCAGGGCTGGCACCTTTAGTGTAGGAGCAATCGCTGGACGTTCACAATTTCAGTTTTGAATTTTGGGCAGATTGAGCAGGAGAGGCTGTGTACGTTGGAAGTTTTAGTAGGCTAAACAAGTTCAGAGCCCAAGTGTTTGTGGTTCGTTTGAGAGGTTACCAGTGGGAGATGAGGACCAGCAAGAGCTTTCAGGGCTGGCACCTTTAGTGTAGGAGCAATCGCTGGACGTTCGCAATGTCGGTGTTGAGCTCTGGCCAGATTGAGCAGGAGAGGCTGTGTACGTTGGAAGTTTTAGTAGGCTAAACAAGTTCAGAGCCCAAGTGTTTGTGGTTCGTTTGAGAGGTTACCAGTGGGAGATGAGGACCAGCAAGAGCTTTCAGGGCTGGCACCTTTAGTGTAGGAGCAATCCCTGGACGTTCACAATTTCGGTGTGGAGCTCTGGCCAGATTGAGCAGGAGAGGCTGTGTACGTTGGAAGTTTTAGTAGGCTAAAGAAGTTCAGAGCCCAAGTGTTTGTGGTTCGTTTGAGAGGTTACCAGTGGGAGATGAGGACCAGCAAGAGCTTTCAGGGCTGGCGCCTTTAGTGTAGGAGCAATCCTTGGACGTTCGCAATGTCGGTGTTGAGCTCTGGCCAGATTGAGCAGGAGAGGCTGTGTACGTTGGAAGTTTTAGTAGGCTAAACAAGTTCAGAGCCCAAGTGTTTGTGGTTCGTTTGAGAGGTTACCAGTGGGAGATGAGGACCAGCAAGAGCTTTCAGGGCTGGCACCTTTAGTGTAGGAGCAATCCCTGGACGTTCGCAATGTCGGTGTTGAGCTCTGGCCAGATTGAGCAGGAGAGGCTGTGTACGTTGGAAGTTTTAGTAGGCGAAACAAGTTCAGAGCCCAAGTGTTTGTGGTTCGTTTGAGAGGTTACCAGTGGGAGATGAGGACCAGCAAGAGCTTTCAGGGCTGGCACCTTTAGTGTAGGAGCAATCCCTGGACGTTCACAATTTCGGTGTGGAGCTCTGGCCAGATTGAGCAGGAGAGGCTGTGTACGTTGGAAGTTTTAGTAGGCTAAAGAAGTTCAGAGCCCAAGTGTTTGTGGTTCGTTTGAGAGGTTACCAGTGGGAGATGAGGACCAGCAAGAGCTTTCAGGGCTGGCACCTTTAGTGTAGGAGCAATCGCTGGACGTTCACAATGTCGGTGTTGAGCTCTGGCCAGATTGAGCAGGAGAGGCTGTGTACGTTGGAAGTTTTAGTAGGCTAAACAAGTTCAGAGCCCAAGTGTTTGTGGTTCGTTTGAGAGGTTACCAGTGGGAGATGAGGACCAGCAAGAGCTTTCAGGGCTGGCACCTTTAGTGTAGGAGCAATCGCTGGACGTTCGCAATGTCGGTGTTGAGCTCTGGCCAGATTGAGCAGGAGAGGCAGTGTACGTTGGAAGTTTTAGTAGGCTAAACAAGTTCAGAGGCCAAGTGTTTGTGGTTCGTTTGAGAGGTTACCAGTGGGAGATGAGGACCAGCAAGAGCTTTCAGGGCTGGCACCTTTAGTGTAGGAGCAATCCCTGGACGTTCGCAATTTCGCAGTTGAGCTCTGGCCAGATTGAGCAGGAGAGGCTGTGTACGTTGGAAGTTTTAGTAGGCTAAACAAGTTCAGAGCCCAAGTGTTTGTGGTTCGTTTGAGAGGTTACCAGTGGGAGATGAGGACCAGCAAGAGCTTTCAGGGCTGGCACCTTTAGTGTAGGAGCAATCGCTGGACATTCGCAATTTCGGTGTTGAGCTCTGGCCAGATTGAGCAGGAGAGGCTGTGTACGTTGGAAGCTTTAGTAGGCTAAACAAGTTCAGAGCCCAAGTGTTTGTGGTTCGTTTGAGAGGTTACCAGTGGGAGATGAGGACCAGCAAGAGCTTTCAGGGCTGGCACCTTTAGTGTAGGAGCAATCGCTGGACGTTCACAATTTCGGTGTTGAATTTTGGGCAGATTGAGCAGGAGAGGCTGTGTACGTTGGAAGTTTTAGTAGGCGAAACAAGTTCAGAGCCCAAGTGTTTGTGGTTCGTTTGAGAGGTTACCAGTGGGAGATGAGGACCAGCAAGAGCTTTCAGGGCTGGCACCTTTAGTGTAGGAGCAATCGCTGGACGTTCACAATTTCAGTTTTGAATTTTGGGCAGATTGAGCAGGAGAGGCTGTGTACGTTGGAAGTTTTAGTAGGCTAAACAAGTTCAGAGCCCAAGTGTTTGTGGTTCGTTTGAGAGGTTACCAGTGGGAGATGAGGACCAGCAAGAGCTTTCAGGGCTGGCACCTTTAGTGTAGGAGCAATCGCTGGACGTTCGCAATGTCGGTGTTGAGCTCTGGCCAGATTGAGCAGGAGAGGCTGTGTACGTTGGAAGTTTTAGTAGGCTAAACAAGTTCAGAGCCCAAGTGTTTGTGGTTCGTTTGAGAGGTTACCAGTGGGAGATGAGGACCAGCAAGAGCTTTCAGGGCTGGCACCTTTAGTGTAGGAGCAATCGCTGGACGTTCGCAATGTCGGTGTTGAGCTCTGGCCAGATTGAGCAGGAGAGGCTGTGTACGTTGGAAGTTTTAGTAGGCTAAACAAGTTCAGAGCCCAAGTGTTTGTGGTTCGTTTGAGAGGTTACCAGTGGGAGATGAGGACCAGCAAGAGCTTTCAGGGCTGGCACCTTTAGTGTAGGAGCAATCCCTGGACGTTCACAATTTCGGTGTTGAATTTTGGGCAGATTGAGCAGGAGAGGCTGTGTACGTTGGAAGCTTTAGTAGGCTAAACAAGTTCAGATCCCAAGTGTTTGTGGTTCGTTTGAGAGGTTACCAGTGGGAGATGAGGACCAGCAAGAGCTTTCAGGGCTGGCACCTTTAGTGTAGGAGCAATCGCTGGACGTTCGCAATGTCGGTGTTGAGCTCTGGCCAGATTGAGCAGGAGAGGCTGTGTACGTTGGAAGTTTTAGTAGGCTAAACAAGTTCAGAGCCCAAGTGTTTGTGGTTCGTTTGAGAGGTTACCAGTGGGAGATGAGGACCAGCAAGAGCTTTCAGGGCTGGCACCTTTAGTGTAGGAGCAATCGCTGGACGTTCGCAATTTCGTTGGTGAATTTTGGCCAGATTGAGCAGGAGAGGCTGTGTACCTTGGAAGTTTTAGTAGCCTAAACAAGTTCAGAGCCCAAGTGTTTGTGGTTCGTTTGAGAGGTTACCAGTGGGAGATGAGGACCAGCAAGAGCTTTCAGGGCTGGCACCTTTAGTGTAGGAGCAATCCCTGGACGTTCGCAATGTCGGTGTTGAGCTCTGGCCAGATTGAGCAGGAGAGGCTGTGTACGTTGGAAGTTTTAGTAGGCTAAACAAGTTCAGAGCCCAAGTGTTTGTGGTTCGTTTGAGAGGTTACCAGTGGGAGATGAGGACCAGCAAGAGCTTTCAGGGCTGGCACCTTTAGCGTAGGAGCAATCGCTGGACGTTCGCAATGTCGGTGTTGAGCTCTGGCCAGATTGAGCAGGAGAGGCTGTGTACGTTGGAAGTTTTAGTAGGCTAAACAAGTTCAGAGCCCAAGTGTTTGTGGTTCGTTTGAGAGGTTACCAGTGGGAGATGAGGACCAGCAAGAGCTTTCAGGGCTGGCACCTTTAGTGTAGGAGCAATCGCTGGACGTTCGCAATGTCGGTGTTGAGCTCTGGCCAGATTGAGCAGGAGAGGCTGTGTACGTTGGAAGTTTTAGTAGGCTAAACAAGTTCAGAGCCCAAGTGTTTGTGGTTCGTTTGAGAGGTTACCAGTGGGAGATGAGGACCAGCAAGAGCTTTCAGGGCTGGCACCTTTAGTGTAGGAGCAATCGCTGGACGTTCGCAATGTCGGTGTTGAGCTCTGGCCAGATTGAGCAGGAGAGGCTGTGTACGTTGGAAGTTTTAGTAGGCTAAACAAGTTCAGAGCCCAAGTGTTTGTGGTTCGTTTGAGAGGTTACCAGTGGGAGATGAGGACCAGCAAGAGCTTTCAGGGCTGGCACCTTTAGTGTAGGAGCAATCGCTGGACATTCGCAATTTCGGTGCTGAATTTTGGCCAGATTGAGCAGGAGAGGCTGTGTACGTTGGAAGTTTTAGTAGGCTAAACAAGTTCAGAGGCCAAGTGTTTGTGGTTCGTTTGAGAGGTTACCAGTGGGAGATGAGGACCAGCAAGAGCTTTCAGGGCTGGCACCTTTAGTGTAGGAGCAATCGCTGGACGTTCGCAATTTCGGTGTTGAGCTCTGGCCAGATTGAGCAGGAGAGGCTGTGTACGTTGGAAGTTTTAGTAGGCTAAACAAGTTCAGAGCCCAAGTGTTTGTGGTTCGTTTGAGAGGTTACCAGTGGGAGATGAGGACCAGCAAGAGCTTTCAGGGCTGTCACCTTTAGTGTAGGAGCAATCGCTGGACGTTCACAATTTCCTTGGTGAATTTTGGGCAGATTGAGCAGGAGAGGCTGTGTACGTTGGAAATTTTAGTAGGCTAAACAAGTTCAGAGCCCAAGTGTTTGTGGTTCGTTTGAGAGGTTACCAGTGGGAGATGAGGACCAGCAAGAGCTTTCAGGGCTGGCACCTTTAGTGTAGGAGCAATGCTTGGACGTCCGCAATTTCGGAGTTGAGCTCTGGCCAGATTGAGCAAGAGAGGCTGTGTACGTTGGAAGTTTTAGTAGGCTAAACAAGTTCAGAGCCCAAGTGTTTGTGGTTCGTTTGAGAGGTTACCAGTGGGAGATGAGGACCAGCAAGAGCTTTCAGGGCTGGCACCTTTAGTGTAGGAGCAATCGCTGGACGTTCGCAATGTCGGTGTTGAGCTCTGGCCAGATTGAGCAGGAGAGGCTGTGTACGTTGGAAGTTTTAGTAGGCTAAACAAGTTCAGAGCCCAAGTGTTTGTGGTTCGTTTGAGAGGTTACCAGTGGGAGATGAGGACCAGCAAGAGCTTTCAGGGCTGGCAGCTTTAGTGTAGGAGCAATCGCTGGACGTTCGCAATGTCGGTGTTGAGCTCTGGCCAGATTGAGCAGGAGAGGCTGTGTACGTTGGAAGTTTTAGTAGGCTAAACAAGTTCAGAGCCCAAGTGTTTGTGGTTCGTTTGAGAGGTTACCAGTGGGAGATGAGGACCAGCAAGAGCTTTCAGGGCTGGCACCTTTAGTGTAGGAGCAATCCCTGGACGTTCACAATTTCGGTGTTGAATTTTGGCCAGATTGAGCAGGAGAGGCTGTGTACGTTGGAAGTTTTAGTAGGCTAAACAAGTTCAGAGCCCAAGTGTTTGTGGTTCGTTTGAGAGGTTACCAGTGGGAGATGAGGACCAGCAAGAGCTTTCAGGGCTGGCACCTTTAGTGTAGGAGCAATCGCTGGACATTCGCAATTTCGGTGTTGAGCTCTGGCCAGATTGAGCAGGAGAGGCTGTGTACGTTGGAAGTTTTAGTAGGCTAAACAAGTTCAGAGCCCAAGTGTTTGTGGTCCGTTTGAGAGGTTACCAGTGGGAGATGAGGACCAGCAAGAGCTTTCAGGGCTGGCACCTTTAGTGTAGGAGCAATCGCTGGACATTCGCAATGTCGGTGTTGAGCTCTGGCCAGATTGAGCAGGAGAGGCTGTGTACGTTGGAAGTTTTAGTAGGCTAAACAAGTTCAGAGCCCAAGTGTTTGTGGTTCGTTTGAGAGGTTACCAGTGGGAGATGAGGACCAGCAAGAGCTTTCAGGGCTGGCACCTTTAGTGTAGGAGCAATCGCTGGACGTTCGCAATGTCGGTGTTGAGCTCTGGCCAGATTGAGCAGGAGAGGCTGTGTACGTTGGAAGTTTTAGTAGGCTAAACAAGTTCAGAGCCCAAGTGTTTGTGGTTCGTTTGAGAGGTTACCAGTGGGAGATGAGGACCAGCAAGAGCTTTCAGGGCTGGCACCTTTAGTGTAGGAGCAATCGCTGGACATTCGCAATTTCGGTGCTGAATTTTGGCCAGATTGAGCAGGAGAGGCTGTGTACGTTGGAAGTTTTAGTAGGCTAAACAAGTTCAGAGGCCAAGTGTTTGTGGTTCGTTTGAGAGGTTACCAGTGGGAGATGAGGACCAGCAAGAGCTTTCAGGGCTGGCACCTTTAGTGTAGGAGCAATCGCTGGACGTTCGCAATTTCGGTGTTGAGCTCTGGCCAGATTGAGCAGGAGAGGCTGTGTACGTTGGAAGTTTTAGTAGGCTAAACAAGTTCAGAGCCCAAGTGTTTGTGGTTCGTTTGAGAGGTTACCAGTGGGAGATGAGGACCAGCAAGAGCTTTCAGGGCTGGCACCTTTAGTGTAGGAGCAATCGCTGGACGTTCACAATTTCCTTGGTGAATTTTGGCCAGATTGAGCAGGAGAGGCTGTGTACGTTGGAAGTTTTAGTAGGCTAAACAAGTTCAGAGCCCAAGTGTTTGTGGTTCGTTTGCAGAGGTTACCAGTGGGAGATGAGGACCAGCAAGAGCTTTCAGGGCTGGCACCTTTAGTGTAGGAGCAATGCTTGGACGTCCGCAATTTCGGAGTTGAGCTCTGGCCAGATTGAGCAAGAGAGGCTGTGTACGTTGGAAGTTTTAGTAGGCTAAACAAGTTCAGAGCCCAAGTGTTTGTGGTTCGTTTGAGAGGTTACCAGTGGGAGATGAGGACCAGCAAGAGCTTTCAGGGCTGGCACCTTTAGTGTAGGAGCAATCGCTGGACGTTCGCAATGTCGGTGTTGAGCTCTGGCCAGATTGAGCAGGAGAGGCTGTGTACGTTGGAAGTTTTAGTAGGCTAAACAAGTTCAGAGCCCAAGTGTTTGTGGTTCGTTTGAGAGGTTACCAGTGGGAGATGAGGACCAGCAAGAGCTTTCAGGGCTGGCAGCTTTAGTGTAGGAGCAATCGCTGGACGTTCGCAATGTCGGTGTTGAGCTCTGGCCAGATTGAGCAGGAGAGGCTGTGTACGTTGGAAGTTTTAGTAGGCTAAACAAGTTCAGAGCCCAAGTGTTTGTGGTTCGTTTGAGAGGTTACCAGCGGGAGATGAGGACCAGCAAGAGCTTTCAGGGCTGGCACCTTTAGTGTAGGAGCAATCCCTGGACGTTCACAATTTCGGTGTTGAATTTTGGCCAGATTGAGCAGGAGAGGCTGTGTACGTTGGAAGTTTTAGTAGGCTAAACAAGTTCAGAGGCCAAGTGTTTGTGGTTCGTTTGAGAGGTTACCAGTGGGAGATGAGGACCAGCAAGAGCTTTCAGGGCTGGCACCTTTAGTGTAGGAGCAATCGCTGGACATTCGCAATTTCGGTGTTGAGCTCTGGCCAGATTGAGCAGGAGAGGCTGTGTACGTTGGAAGTTTTAGTAGGCTAAACAAGTTCAGAGCCCAAGTGTTTGTGGTCCGTTTGAGAGGTTACCAGTGGGAGATGAGGACCAGCAAGAGCTTTCAGGGCTGGCACCTTTAGTGTAGGAGCAATCGCTGGACATTCGCAATGTCGGTGTTGAGCTCTGGCCAGATTGAGCAGGAGAGGCTGTGTACGTTGGAAGTTTTAGTAGGCTAAAGAAGTTCAGAGCCCAAGTGTTTGTGGTTCGTTTGAGAGGTTACCAGTGGGAGATGAGGACCAGCAAGAGCTTTCAGGGCTGGCACCTTTAGTGTAGGAGCAATCCCTGGACGTTCGCAATGTCGGTGTTGAGCTCTGGCCAGATTGAGCAGGAGAGGCTGTGTACGTTGGAAGTTTTAGTAGGCGAAACAAGTTCAGAGCCCAAGTGTTTGTGGTTCGTTTGAGAGGTTACCAGTGGGAGATGAGGACCAGCAAGAGCTTTCAGGGCTGGCACCTTTAGTGTAGGAGCAATCGCTGGACGTTCACAATTTCGGTGTTGAATTTTGGGCAGATTGAGCAGGAGAGGCTGTGTACGTTGGAAGTTTTAGTAGGCTAAACAAGTTCAGAGCCCAAGTGTTTGTGGTTCGTTTGAGAGGTTACCAGTGGGAGATGAGGACCAGCAAGAGCTTTCAGGGCTGGCACCTTTAGTGTAGGAGCAATCCCTGGACGTTCACAATTTCGGTGTGGAGCTCTGGCCAGATTGAGCAGGAGAGGCTGTGTACGTTGGAAGTTTTAGTAGGCTAAAGAAGTTCAGAGGCCAAGTGTTTGTGGTTCGTTTGAGAGGTTACCAGTGGGAGATGAGGACCAGCAAGAGCTTTCAGGGCTGGCGCCTTTAGTGTAGGAGCAATCGCTGGACGTTCGCAATGTCGGTGTTGAGCTCTGGCCAGATTGAGCAGGAGAGGCTGTGTACGTTGGAAGTTTTAGTAGGCTAAAGAAGTTCAGAGCCCAAGTGTTTGTGGTTCGTTTGATAGGTTACCAGTGGGAGATGAGGACCAGCAAGAGCTTTCAGGGCTGGCACCTTTAGTGTAGGAGCAATCGCTGGACGTTCGCAATGTCGGTGTTGAGCTCTGGCCAGATTGAGCAGGAGAGGCTGTGTACGTTGGAAGTTTTAGTAGCCTAAACAAGTTCAGAGGCCAAGTGTTTGTGGTTCGTTTGAGAGGTTACCAGTGGGAGATGAGGACCAGCAAGAGCTTTCAGGGCTGGCACCTTTAGTGTAGGAGCAATCCCTGGACGTTCGCAATGTCGGTGTTGAGCTCTGGCCAGATTGAGCAGGAGAGGCTGTGTACGTTGGAAGTTTTAGTAGGCTAAACAAGTTCAGAGCCCAAGTGTTTGTGGTTCGTTTGAGAGGTTACCAGTGGGAGATGAGGACCAGCAAGAGCTTTCAGGGCTGGCACCTTTAGTGTAGATGCAATCGCTGGACGTTCACAATTTCGGTGTTGAATTTTGGGCAGATTGAGCAGGAGAGGCTGTGTACGTTGGAAGTTTTAGTAGGCTAAACAAGTTCAGAGCCCAAGTGTTTGTGGTTCGTTTGAGAGGTTACCAGTGGGAGATGAGGACCAGCAAGAGCTTTCAGGGCTGGCACCTTTAGTGTAGGAGCAATCGCTGGACGTTCGCAATGTCGGTGTTGAGCTCTGGCCAGATTGAGCAGGAGAGGCTGTGTACGTTGGAAGTTTTAGTAGGCTAAAAAAGTTCAGAGCCCAAGTGTTTGTGGTTCGTTTGAGAGGTTACCAGTGGGAGATGAGGACCAGCAAGAGCTTTCAGGGCTGGCACCTTTAGTGTAGGAGCAATCCTGGACGTTCACAATTTCGGTGTGGAGCTCTGGCCAGATTGAGCAGGAGAGGCTGTGTACGTTGGAAGTTTTAGTAGGCTAAAGAAGTTCAGAGCCCAAGTGTTTGTGGTTCGTTTGAGAGGTTACCAGTGGGAGATGAGGACCAGCAAGAGCTTTCAGGCCTGGCGCCTTTAGTGTAGGAGCAATCGCTGGACGTTCGCAATGTCGGTGTTGAGCTCTGGCCAGATTGAGCAGGAGAGGCTGTGTACGTTGGAAGTTTTAGTAGGCTAAACAAGTTCAGAGCCCAAGTGTTTGTGGTTCGTTTGAGAGGTTACCAGTGGGAGATGAGGACCAGCAAGAGCTTTCAGGGCTGGCACCTTTAGTGTAGGAAGCAATCGCTGGACGTTCGCAATGTCGGTGTTGAGCTCTGGCCAGATTGAGCAGGAGAGGCTGTGTACGTTGGAAGTTTTAGTAGGCTAAACAAGTTCAGAGCCCAAGTGTTTGTGGTTCGTTTGAGAGGTTACCAGTGGGAGATGAGGACCAGCAAGAGCTTTCAGGGCTGGCACCTTTAGTGTAGGAGCAATCGCTGGACGTTCACAATTTCGGTGTTGAATTTTGGGCAGATTGAGCAGGAGAGGCTGTGTATGTTGGAAGTTTTAGTAGGCTAAACAAGTTCAGAGCCCAAGTGTTTGTGGTTCGTTTGAGAGGTTACCAGTGGGAGATGAGGACCAGCAAGAGCTTTCAGGGCTGGCACCTTTAGTGTAGGAGCAATCGCTGGACGTTCGCAATGTCGGTGTTGAGCTCTGGCCAGATTGAGCAGGAGAGGCTGTGTACGTTGGAAGTTTTAGTAGGCTAAACAAGTTCAGAGCCCAAGTGTTTGTGGTTCGTTTGAGAGGTTACCAGTGGGAGATGAGGACCAGCAAGAGCTTTCAGGGCTGGCACCTTTAGTGTAGGAGCAATCGCTGGACGTTCGCAATGTCGGTGTTGAGCTCTGGCCAGATTGAGCAGGAGAGGCTGTGTACGTTGGAAGTTTTAGTAGGCTAAACAAGTTCAGAGGCCAAGTGTTTGTGGTTCGTTTGAGAGGTTACCAGTGGGAGATGAGGACCAGCAAGAGCTTTCAGGGCTGGCACCTTTAGTGTAGGAGCAATCCCTGGACGTTCGCAATTTCGGTGTTGAGCTCTGGCCAGATTGAGCAGGAGAGGCTGTGTACGTTGGAAGTTTTAGTAGGCTAAACAAGTTCAGAGCCCAAGTGTTTGTGGTTCGTTTGAGAGGTTACCAGTGGGAGATGAGGACCAGCAAGAGCTTTCAGGGCTGGCACCTTTAGTGTAGGAGCAATCGCTGGACGTTCACAATTTCGGTGTTGAATTTTGGGCAGATTGAGCAGGAGAGGCTGTGTACGTTGGAAGTTTTAGTAGGCTAAACAAGTTCAGAGCCCAAGTGTTTGTGGTTCGTTTGAGAGGTTACCAGTGGGAGATGAGGACCAGCAAGAGCTTTCAGGGCTGGCACCTTTAGTGTAGGAGCAATCGCTGGACGTTCACAATTTCAGTTTTGAATTTTGGGCAGATTGAGCAGGAGAGGCTGTGTACGTTGGAAGTTTTAGTAGGCTAAACAAGTTCAGAGCCCAAGTGTTTGTGGTTCGTTTGAGAGGTTACCAGTGGGAGATGAGGACCAACAAGAGCTTTCAGGGCTGGCACCTTTAGTGTAGGAGCAATCGCTGGACGTTCGCAATGTCGGTGTTGAGCTCTGGCCAGATTGAGCAGGAGAGGCTGTGTACGTTGGAAGTTTTAGTAGGCTAAACAAGTTCAGAGGCCAAGTGTTTGTGGTTCGTTTGAGAGGTTACCAGTGGGAGATGAGGACCAGCAAGAGCTTTCAGGGCTGGCACCTTTAGTGTAGGAGCAATCGCTGGACGTTCGCAATGTCGGTGTTGAGCTCTGGCCAGATTGAGCAGGAGAGGCTGTGTACGTTGGAAGTTTTAGTAGGCTAAACAAGTTCAGAGCCCAAGTGTTTGTGGTTCGTTTGAGAGGTTACCAGTGGGAGATGAGGACCAGCAAGAGCTTTCAGGGCTGGCACCTTTAGTGTAGGAGCAATCCCTGGACGTTCACAATTTCGGTGTTGAATTTTGGGCAGATTGAGCAGGAGAGGCTGTGTACGTTGGAAGTTTTAGTAGGCTAAACAAGTTCAGAGCCCAAGTGTTTGTGGTTCGTTTGAGAGGTTACCAGTGGGAGATGAGGACCAGCAAGAGCTTTCAGGGCTGGCACCTTTAGTGTAGGAGCAATCGCTGGACATTCGCAATTTCGGTGTTGAGCTCTGGCCAGATTGAGCAGGAGAGGCTGTGTACGTTGGAAGCTTTAGTAGGCTAAACAAGTTCAGAGCCCAAGTGTTTGTGGTTCGTTTGAGAGGTTACCAGTGGGAGATGAGGACCAGCAAGAGCTTTCAGGGCTGGCACCTTTAGTGTAGGAGCAATCGCTGGACGTTCGCAATGTCGGTGTTGAGCTCTGGCCAGATTGAGCAGGAGAGGCTGTGTACGTTGGAAGTTTTAGTAGGCTAAACAAGTTCAGAGCCCAAGTGTTTGTGGTTCGTTTGAGAGGTTACCAGTGGGAGATGAGGACCAGCAAGAGCTTTCAGGGCTGGCACCTTTAGTGTAGGAGCAATCGCTGGACGTTCGCAATTTCGTTGGTGAATTTTGGCCAGATTGAGCAGGAGAGGCTGTGTACCTTGGAAGTTTTAGTAGGCTAAACAAGTTCAGAGGCCAAGTGTTTGTGGTTCGTTTGAGAGGTTACCAGTGGGAGATGAGGACCAGCAAGAGCTTTCAGGGCTGGCACCTTTAGTGTAGGAGCAATCGCTGGACGTTCGCAATGTCGGTGTTGAGCTCTGGCCAGATTGAGCAGGAGAGGCTGTGTACGTTGGAAGTTTTAGTAGGCTAAACAAGTTCAGAGCCCAAGTGTTTGTGGTTCGTTTGAGAGGTTACCAGTGGGAGATGAGGACCAGCAAGAGCTTTCAGGGCTGGCACCTTTAGTGTAGGAGCAATCGCTGGACGTTCGCAATGTCGGTGTTGAGCTCTGGCCAGATTGAGCAGGAGAGGCAGTGTAGGATGGAAGTTTTAGTAGGCTAAACAAGTTCAGAGCCCAAGTGTTTGTGGTTCGTTTGAGAGGTTACCAGTGGGAGATGAGGACCAGCAAGAGCTTTCAGGGCCGGCACCTTTAGTGTAGGAGCAATCCTTGGACGTTCGCAATTTCGGTGTTGAATTTTGGCCAGATTGAGCAGGAGAGGCTGTGTACGTTGGAAGTTTTAGTAGGCGAAACAAGTTCAGAGCCCAAGTGTTTGTGGTTCGTTTGAGAGGTTACCAGTGGGAGATGAGGACCAGCAAGAGCTTTCAGGGCTGGCACCTTTAGTGTAGGAGCAATCGCTGGACGTTCGCAATGTCGGTGTTGAGCTCTGGCCAGATTGAGCAGGAGAGGCTGTGTACGTTGGAAGTTTTAGTAGGCTAAACAAGTTCAGAGCCCAAGTGTTTGTGGTCCGTTTGAGAGGTTACCAGTGGGAGATGAGGACCAGCAAGAGCTTTCAGGGCTGGCACCTTTAGTGTAGGAGCAATCCCTGGACGTTCACAATTTCCTTGGTGAATTTTGGCCAGATTGAGCAGGAGAGGCTGTGTACGTTGGAAGTTTTAGTAGGCTAAACAAGTTCAGAGCCCAAGTGTTTGTGGTTCGTTTGAGAGGTTACCAGTGGGAGATGAGGACCAGCAAGAGCTTTCAGGGCTGGCACCTTTAGTGTAGGAGCAATGCTTGGACGTCCGCAATTTCGGAGTTGAGCTCTGGCCAGATTGAGCAAGAGAGGCTGTGTACGTTGGAAGTTTTAGTAGGCTAAACAAGTTCAGAGCCCAAATGTTTGTGGTTCGTTTGAGAGGTTACCAGTGGGAGATGAGGACCAGCAAGAGCTTTCAGGGCTGGCACCTTTAGTGTAGGAGCAATCGCTGGACGTTCGCAATGTCGGTGTTGAGCTCTGGCCAGATTGAGCAGGAGAGGCTGTGTACGTTGGAAGTTTTAGTAGGCTAAACAAGTTCAGAGCCCAAGTGTTTGTGGTTCGTTTGAGAGGTTACCAGTGGGAGATGAGGACCAGCAAGAGCTTTCAGGGCTGGCAGCTTTAGTGTAGGAGCAATCGCTGGACGTTCGCAATGTCGGTGTTGAGCTCTGGCCAGATTGAGCAGGAGAGGCTGTGTACGTTGGAAGTTTTAGTAGGCTAAACAAGTTCAGAGCCCAAGTGTTTGTGGTTCGTTTGAGAGGTTACCAGTGGGAGATGAGGACCAGCAAGAGCTTTCAGGGCTGGCACCTTTAGTGTAGGAGCAATCCCTGGACGTTCACAATTTCGGTGTTGAATTTTGGCCAGATTGAGCAGGAGAGGCTGTGTACGTTGGAAGTTTTAGTAGGCTAAACAAGTTCAGAGCCCAAGTGTTTGTGGTTCGTTTGAGAGGTTACCAGTGGGAGATGAGGACCGAGCAAGAGCTTTCAGGGCTGGCACCTTTAGTGTAGGAGCAATCGCTGGACATTCGCAATTTCGGTGTTGAGCTCTGGCCAGATTGAGCAGGAGAGGCTGTGTACGTTGGAAGCTTTAGTAGGCTAAACAAGTTCAGAGCCCAAGTGTTTGTGGTTCGTTTGAGAGGTTACCAGTGGGAGATGAGGACCAGCAAGAGCTTTCAGGGCTGGCACCTTTAGTGTAGGAGCAATCGCTGGACGTTCGCAATTTCGGTGTTGAATTTTGGCAGATTGAGCAGGAGAGGCTGTGTACGTTGGAAGTTTTAGTAGGCTAAACAAGTTCAGAGCCCAAGTGTTTGTGGTTCGTTTGAGAGGTTACCAGTGGGAGATGAGGACCAGCAAGAGCTTTCAGGGCTGGCACCTTTAGTGTAGGAGCAATCGCTGGACGTTCGCAATGTCGGTGTTGAGCTCTGGCCAGATTGAGCAGGAGAGGCTGTGTACGTTGGAAGTTTTAGTAGGCTAAACAAGTTCAGAGGCCAAGTGTTTGTGGTTCGTTTGAGAGGTTACCAGTTGGAGATGAGGACCAGCAAGAGCTTTCAGGGCTGGCACCTTTAGTGTAGGAGCAATCGCTGGACGTTCGCAATGTCGGTGTTGAGCTCTGGCCAGATTGAGCAGGAGAGGCTGTGTACGTTGGAAGTTTTAGTAGGCTAAACAAGTTCAGAGCCCAAGTGTTTGTGGTTCGTTTGAGAGGTTACCAGTGGGAGATGAGGACCAGCAAGAGCTTTCAGGGACTGGCACCTTTAGTGTAGGAGCAATCGCTGGACGTTCGCAATTTCGGTGTTGAATTTTGGGCAGATTGAGCAGGAGAGGCTGTGTACGTTGGAAGTTTTAGTAGGCTAAACAAGTTCAGAGGCCAAGTGTTTGTGGTTCGTTTGAGAGGTTACCAGTGGGAGATGAGGACCAGCAAGAGCTTTCAGGGCTGGCACCTTTAGTGTAGGAGCAATCGCTGGACATTCGCAATTTCGGTGTTGAGCTCTGGCCAGATTGAGCAGGAGAGGCTGTGTACGTTGGAAGCTTAGTAGGCTAAACAAGTTCAGAGCCCAAGTGTTTGTGGTTCGTTTGAGAGGTTACCAGTGGGAGATGAGGACCAGCAAGAGCTTTCAGGGCTGGCACCTTTAGTGTAGGAGCAATCGCTGGACGTTCGCAATGTCGGTGTTGAGCTCTGGCCAGATTGAGCAGGAGAGGCTGTGTACGTTGGAAGTTTTAGTAGGCTAAACAAGTTCAGAGCCCAAGTGTTTGTGGTTCGTTTGAGAGGTTACCAGTGGGAGATGAGGAGCAGCAAGAGCTTTCAGGGCTGGCACCTTTAGTGTAGGAGCAATCGCTGGACGTTCGCAATTTCGTTGGTGAATTTTGGCCAGATTGAGCAGGAGAGGCTGTGTACCTTGGAAGTTTTAGTAGCCTAAACAAGTTCAGAGGCCAAGTGTTTGTGGTTCGTTTGAGAGGTTACCAGTGGGAGATGAGGACCAGCAAGAGCTTTCAGGGCTGGCACCTTTAGTGTAGGAGCAATCGCTGGACGTTCGCAATGTCGGTGTTGAGCTCTGGCCAGATTGAGCAGGAGAGGCTGTGTACGTTGGAAGTTTTAGTAGGCTAAACAAGTTCAGAGCCCAAGTGTTTGTGGTTCGTTTGAGAGGTTACCAGTGGGAGATGAGGACCAGCAAGAGCTTTCAGGGCTGGCACCTTTAGCGTAGGAGCAATCGCTGGACGTTCGCAATTTCGGTGTTGAGCTCTGGCCAGATTGAGCAGGAGAGGCTGTGTACGTTGGAAGTTTTAGTAGGCTAAACAAGTTCAGAGCCCAAGTGTTTGTGGTTCGTTTGAGAGGTTACCAGTTGGAGATGAGGACCAGCAAGAGCTTTCAGGGCTGGCACCTTTAGTGTAGGAGCAATCGCTGGACGTTCGCAATGTCGGTGTTGAGCTCTGGCCAGATTGAGCAGGAGAGGCTGTGTACGTTGGAAGTTTTAGTAGGCTAAACAAGTTCAGAGCCCAAGTGTTTGTGGTTCGTTTGAGAGGTTACCAGTGGGAGATGAGGACCAGCAAGAGCTTTCAGGGCTGGCACCTTTAGTGTAGGAGCAATCGCTGGACGTTCGCAATGTCGGTGTTGAGCTCTGGCCAGATTGAGCAGGAGAGGCAGTGTAGGATGGAAGTTTTAGTAGGCTAAACAAGTTCAGAGCCCAAGTGTTTGTGGTTCGTTTGAGAGGTTACCAGTGGGAGATGAGGACCAGCAAGAGCTTTCAGGGCCGGCACCTTTAGTGTAGGAGCAATCGCTGGACGTTCACAATTTCGGTGTTGAATTTTGGCCAGATTGAGCAGGAGAGGCTGTGTACGTTGGAAGTTTTAGTAGGCTAAACAAGTTCAGAGCCCAAGTGTTTGTGGTTCGTTTGAGAGGTTACCAGTGGGAGATGAGGACCAGCAAGAGCTTTCAGGGCTGGCACCTTTAGTGTAGGAGCAATCGCTGGACGTTCGCAATGTCGGTGTTGAGCTCTGGCCAGATTGAGCAGGAGAGGCTGTGTACGTTGGAAGTTTTAGTAGGCTAAACAAGTTCAGAGCCCAAGTGTTTGTGGTTCGTTTGAGAGGTTACCAGTGGGAGATGAGGACCAGCAAGAGCTTTCAGGGCTGGCACCTTTAGTGTAGGAGCAATCGCTGGACGTTCAGAATTTCCTTGGTGAATTTTGGGCAGATTGAGCAGGAGAGGCTGTGTACGTTGGAAGTTTTAGTAGGCTAAACAAGTTCAGAGGCCAAGTGTTTGTGGTTCGTTTGAGAGGTTACCAGTGGGAGATGAGGACCAGCAAGAGCTTTCAGGGCTGGCACCTTTAGTGTAGGAGCAATCGCTGGACGTCCGCAATTTCGGAGTTGAGCTCTGGCCAGATTGAGCAAGAGAGGCTGTGTACGTTGGAAGTTTTAGTAGCCTAAACAAGTTCAGAGCCCAAGTGTTTGTGGTTCGTTTGAGAGGTTACCAGTGGGAGATGAGGACCAGCAAGAGCTTTCAGGGCTGGCAGCTTTAGTGTAGGAGCAATCCCTGGACGTTCACAATTTCGGTGTTGAATTTTGGCCAGATTGAGCAGGAGAGGCTGTGTACGTTGGAAGTTTTAGTAGGCTAAACAAGTTCAGAGCCCAAGTGTTTGTGGTTCGTTTGAGAGGTTACCAGTGGGAGATGAGGACCAGCAAGAGCTTTCAGGGCTGGCACCTTTAGTGTAGGAGCAATCGCTGGACATTCACAATTTCGGTGTTGAGCTCTGGCCAGATTGAGCAGGAGAGGCTGTGTACGTTGGAAGCTTTAGTAGGCTAAACAAGTTCAGAGCCCAAGTGTTTGTGGTTCGTTTGAGAGGTTACCAGTGGGAGATGAGGACCAGCAAGAGCTTTCAGGGCTGGCACCTTTAGTGTAGGAGCAATCGCTGGACATTCGCAATGTCGGTGTTGAGCTCTGGCCAGATTGAGCAGGAGAGGCTGTGTACGTTGGAAGTTTTAGTAGGCTAAACAAGTTCAGAGCCCAAGTGTTTGTGGTTCGTTTGAGAGGTTACCAGTGGGAGATGAGGACCAGCAAGAGCTTTCAGGGCTGGCACCTTTAGTGTAGGAGCAATCGCTGGACGTTCGCAATTTCGGTGTTGAATTTTGGGCAGATTGAGCAGGAGAGGCTGTGTACGTTGGAAGTTTTAGTAGGCTAAACAAGTTCAGAGCCCAAGTGTTTGTGGTTCGTTTGAGAGGTTACCAGTGGGAGATGAGGACCAGCAAGAGCTTTCAGGGCTGGCACCTTTAGTGTAGGAGCAATCGCTGGACGTTCGCAATGTCGGTGTTGAGCTCTGGCCAGATTGAGCAGGAGAGGCTGTGTACGTTGGAAGTTTTAGTAGGCTAAACAAGTTCAGAGGCCAAGTGTTTGTGGTTCGTTTGAGAGGTTACCAGTTGGAGATGAGGACCAGCAAGAGCTTTCAGGGCTGGCACCTTTAGCGTAGGAGCAATCGCTGGACGTTCGCAATGTCGGTGTTGAGCTCTGGCCAGATTGAGCAGGAGAGGCTGTGTACGTTGGAAGTTTTAGTAGGCTAAACAAGTTCAGAGCCCAAGTGTTTGTGGTTCGTTTGAGAGGTTACCAGTGGGAGATGAGGACCAGCAAGAGCTTTCAGGGCTGGCACCTTTAGTGTAGGAGCAATCGCTGGACGTTCGCAATTTCGGTGTTGAATTTTGGGCAGATTGAGCAGGAGAGGCTGTGTACGTTGGAAGTTTTAGTAGGCGAAACAAGTTCAGAGCCCAAGTGTTTGTGGTTCGTTTGAGAGGTTACCAGTGGGAGATGAGGAGCAGCAAGAGCTTTCAGGGCTGGCACCTTTAGTGTAGGAGCAATCCTTGGACGTTCGCAATGTCGGTGTTGAGATCTGGCCAGATTGAGCAGGAGAGGCTGTTTACATTCGAAGTTTTAGTGGGCTAAACAAGTTCAGAGCCCAAGTGTTTGTGGTTCGTTTGAGAGGTTACCAGTGGGAGATGAGGACCAGCAAGAGCTTTCAGGGCTGGCACCTTTAGTGTAGGAGCAATCGCTGGACGTTCACAATTTCAGTTTTGAATTTTGGGCAGATTGAGCAGGAGAGGCTGTGTACGTTGGAAGTTTTAGTAGGCTAAACAAGTTCAGAGCCCAAGTGTTTGTGGTTCGTTTGAGAGGTTACCAGTGGGAGATGAGGACCAGCAAGAGCTTTCAGGGCTGGCACCTTTAGTGTAGGAGCAATGCTTGGACGTCCGCAATTTCGGAGTTGAGCTCTGGCCAGATTGAGCAGGAGAGGCTGTGTACATTGGAAGTTTTAGTAGGCTAAACAAGTTCAGAGCCCAAGTGTTTGTGGTTCGTTTGAGAGGTTACCAGTGGGAGATGAGGACCAGCAAGAGCTTTCAGGGCTGGCACCTTTAGTGTAGGAGCAATCGCTGGACGTTCGCAATGTCGGTGTTGAGCTCTGGCCAGATTGAGCAGGAGAGGCTGTGTACGTTGGAAGTTTTAGTAGGCTAAACAAGTTCAGAGCCCAAGTGTTTGTGGTTCGTTTGAGAGGTTACCAGTGGGAGATGAGGACCAGCAAGAGCTTTCAGGGCTGGCAGCTTTAGTGTAGGAGCAATCGCTGGACGTTCGCAATGTCGGTGTTGAGCTCTGGACAGATTGAGCAGGAGAGGCTGTGTACGTTGGAAGTTTTAGTAGGCTAAACAAGTTCAGAGCCCAAGTGTTTGTGGTTCGTTTGAGAGGTTACCAGTGGGAGATGAGGACCAGCAAGAGCTTTCAGGGCTGGCACCTTTAGTGTAGGAGCAATCCCTGGACGTTCACAATTTCGGTGTTGAATTTTGGCCAGATTGAGCAGGAGAGGCTGTGTACGTTGGAAGCTTTAGTAGGCTAAACAAGTTCAGAGCCCAAGTGTTTGTGGTTCGTTTGAGAGGTTACCAGTGGGAGATGAGGAGCAGCAAGAGCTTTCAGGGCTGGCACCTTTAGTGTAGGAGCAATCGCTGGACATTCGCAATGTCGGTGTTGAGCTCTGGCCAGATTGAGCAGGAGAGGCTGTGTACGTTGGAAGTTTTAGTAGGCTAAAGAAGTTCAGAGCCCAAGTGTTTGTGGTTCGTTTGAGAGGTTACCAGTGGGAGATGAGGACCAGCAAGAGCTTTCAGGGCTGGCACCTTTAGTGTAGGAGCAATCGCTGGACGTTCGCAATTTCGGTGTTGAATTTTGGGCAGATTGAGCAGGAGAGGCTGTGTACGTTGGAAGTTTTAGTAGGCTAAACAAGTTCAGAGCCCAAGTGTTTGTGGTTCGTTTGAGAGGTTACCAGTGGGAGATGAGGACCAGCAAGAGCTTTCAGGGCTGGCACCTTTAGTGTAGGAGCAATCGCTGGACGTTCGCAATGTCGGTGTTGAGCTCTGGCCAGATTGAGCAGGAGAGGCTGTGTACGTTGGAAGTTTTAGTAGGCTAAACAAGTTCAGAGCCCAAGTGTTTGTGGTTCGTTTGAGAGGTTACCAGTTGGAGATGAGGACCAACAAGAGCTTTCAGGGCTGGCACCTTTAGCGTAGGAGCAATCGCTGGACGTTCGCAATTTCGGTGTTGAGCTCTGGCCGGATTGAGCAGGAGAGGCTGTGTACGTTGGAAGTTTTAGTAGGCTAAACAAGTTCAGAGCCCAAGTGTTTGTGGTTCGTTTGAGAGGTTACCAGTGGGAGATGAGGACCAGCAAGAGCTTTCAGGGCTGGCACCTTTAGTGTAGGAGCAATCGCTGGACGTTCGCAATTTCGGTGTTGAATTTTGGGCAGATTGAGCAGGAGAGGCTGTGTACGTTGGAAGTTTTAGTAGGCTAAACAAGTTCAGAGCCAAGTGTTTGTGGTTCGTTTGAGAGGTTACCAGTGGGAGATGAGGACCAGCAAGAGCTTTCAGGGCTGGCACCTTTAGTGTAGGAGCAATCGCTGGACGTTCGCAATGTCGGTGTTGAGCTCTGGCCAGATTGAGCAGGAGAGGCTGTGTACGTTGGAAGTTTTAGTAGCCTAAAAAAATTCAGAGCCCAAGTGTTTGTGGTTCGTTTGAGAGGTTACCAGTGGGAGATGAGGACCAGCAAGAGCTTTCAGGGCTGGCGCCTTTAGTGTAGGAGCAATCGCTGGACGTTCGCAATGTCGGTGTTGAGCTCTGGCCAGATTGAGCAGGAGAGGCTGTGTACGTTGGAAGTTTTAGTAGGCTAAACAAGTTCAGAGCCCAAGTGTTTGTGGTTCGTTTGAGAGGTTACCAGTGGGAGATGAGGACCAGCAAGAGCTTTCAGGGCTGGCACCTTTAGTGTAGGAGCAATCGCTGGACGTTCGCAATTTCGGTGTTGAGCTCTGGCCAGATTGAGCAGGAGAGGCTGTGTACGTTGGAAGTTTTAGTAGGCTAAACAAGTTCAGAGCCCAAGTGTTTGTGGTTCGTTTGAGAGGTTACCAGTGGGAGATGAGGACCAGCAAGAGCTTTCAGGGCTGGCACCTTTAGTGTAGGAGCAATCGCTGGACGTTCACAATTTCGGTGTTGAATTTTGGGCAGATTGAGCAGGAGAGGCTGTGTACGTTGGAAGTTTTAGTAGCCTAAACAAGTTCAGATAGAGCCAAGTGTTTGTGGTTCGTTTGAGAGGTTACCAGTGGGAGATGAGGACCAGCAAGAGCTTTCAGGGCTGGCACCTTTAGTGTAGGAGCAATCCCTGGACGTTCACAATTTCAGTTTGAATTTTGGGCAGATTGAGCAGGAGAGGCTGTGTACGTTGGAAGTTTTAGTAGGCTAAACAAGTTCAGAGCCAAGTGTTTGTGGTTCGTTTGAGAGGTTACCAGTGGGAGATGAGGACCAGCAAGAGCTTTCAGGGCTGGCACCTTTAGTGTAGGAGCAATCGCTGGACGTTCGCAATGTCGGTGTTGAGCTCTGGCCAGATTGAGCAGGAGAGGCTGTGTACGTTGGAAGCTTTAGTAGGCTAAACAAGTTCAGAGCCCAAGTGTTTGTGGTTCGTTTGAGAGGTTACCAGTGGGAGATGAGGACCAGCAAGAGCTTTCAGGGCTGGCACCTTTAGTGTAGGAGCAATCGCTGGACATTCGCAATGTCGGTGTTGAGCTCTGGCCAGATTGAGCAGGAGAGGCTGTGTACGTGGAAGTTTTAGTAGGCTAAAGAAGTTCAGAGCCCAAGTGTTTGTGGTTCGTTTGAGAGGTTACCAGTGGGAGATGAGGACCAGCAAGAGCTTTCAGGGCTGGCACCTTTAGTGTAGGAGCAATCGCTGGACGTTCGCAATTTCGGTGTTGAATTTTGGGAAGATTGAGCAGGAGAGGCTGTGTACGTTGGAAGTTTTAGTAGGCTAAACAAGTTCAGAGCCCAAGTGTTTGTGGTTCGTTTGAGAGGTTACCAGTGGGAGATGAGGACCAGCAAGAGCTTTCAGGGCTGGCACCTTTAGTGTAGGAGCAATCGCTGGACGTTCGCAATGTCGGTGTTGAGCTCTGGCCAGATTGAGCAGGAGAGGCTGTGTACGTTGGAAGTTTTAGTAGGCTAAACAAGTTCAGAGCCCAAGTGTTTGTGGTTCGTTTGAGAGGTTACCAGTTGGAGATGAGGACCAGCAAGAGCTTTCAGGGCTGGCACCTTTAGCGTAGGAGCAATCGCTGGACGTTCGCAATTTCGGTGTTGAGCTCTGGCCAGATTGAGCAGGAGAGGCTGTGTACGTTGGAAGTTTTAGTAGGCTAAACAAGTTCAGAGCCCAAGTGTTTGTGGTTCGTTTGAGAGGTTACCAGTGGGAGATGAGGACCAGCAAGAGCTTTCAGGGCTGGCACCTTTAGTGTAGGAGCAATCGCTGGACGTTCGCAATTTCGGTGTTGAATTTTGGGCAGATTGAGCAGGAGAGGCTGTGTACGTTGGAAGTTTTAGTAGGCTAAACAAGTTCAGAGCCCAAGTGTTTGTGGTTCGTTTGAGAGGTTACCAGTGGGAGATGAGGACCAGCAAGAGCTTTCAGGGCTGGCACCTTTAGTGTAGGAGCAATCGCTGGACGTTCGCAATGTCGGTGTTGAATTCTGGCCAGATTGAGCAGGAGAGGCTGTGTACGTTGGAAGTTTTAGTAGCCTAAACAAGTTCAGAGCCCAAGTGTTTGTGGTTCGTTTGAGAGGTTACCAGTGGGAGATGAGGACCAGCAAGAGCTTTCAGGGCTGGCGCCTTTAGTGTAGGAGCAATCGCTGGACGTTCGCAATGTCGGTGTTGAGCTCTGGCCAGATTGAGCAGGAGAGGCTGTGTACGTTGGAAGTTTTAGTAGGCTAAACAAGTTCAGAGCCCAAGTGTTTGTGGTTCGTTTGAGAGGTTACCAGTGGGAGATGAGGACCAGCAAGAGCTTTCAGGGCTGGCACCTTTAGTGTAGGAGCAATCGCTGGACGTTCGCAATTTCGGTGTTGAGCTCTGGCCAGATTGAGCAGGAGAGGCTGTGTACGTTGGAAGTTTTAGTAGGCTAAACAAGTTCAGAGCCCAAGTGTTTGTGGTTCATTTGAGAGGTTACCAGTGGGAGATGAGGACCAGCAAGAGCTTTCAGGGCTGGCACCTTTAGTGTAGGAGCAATCGCTGGACGTTCACAATTTCGGTGTTGAATTTTGGGCAGATTGAGCAGGAGAGGCTGTGTACGTTGGAAGTTTTAGTAGGCTAAACAAGTTCAGAGCCCAAGTGTTTGTGGTCCGTTTGAGAGGTTACCAGTGGGAGATGAGGACCAGCAAGAGCTTTCAGGGCTGGCACCTTTAGTGTAGGAGCAATCGCTGGACGTTCACAATTTCAGTTTTGAATTTTGGGCAGATTGAGCAGGAGAGGCTGTGTACGTTGGAAGTTTTAGTAGGCTAAACAAGTTCAGAGCCCAAGTGTTTGTGGTTCGTTTGAGAGGTTACCAGTGGGAGATGAGGACCAGCAAGAGCTTTCAGGGCTGGCACCTTTAGTGTAGGAGCAATCGCTGGACGTTCGCAATGTCGGTGTTGAGCTCTGGCCAGATTGAGCAGGAGAGGCTGTGTACGTTGGAAGTTTTAGTAGGCTAAACAAGTTCAGAGCCCAAGTGTTTGTGGTTCGTTTGAGAGGTTACCAGTGGGAGATGAGGACCAGCAAGAGCTTTCAGGGCTGGCACCTTTAGTGTAGGAGCAATCGCTGGACGTTCGCAATTTCGGTGTTGAGCTCTGGCCAGATTGATCAGGAGAGGCTGTGTACGTTGGAAGTTTTAGTAGGCTAAACAAGTTCAGAGCCCAAGTGTTTGTGGTTCGTTTGAGAGGTTACCAGTGGGAGATGAGGACCAGCAAGAGCTTTCAGGGCTGGCACCTTTAGTGTAGGAGCAATCGCTGGACGTTCACAATTTCAGTTTTGAATTTTGGGCAGATTGAGCAGGAGAGGCTGTGTACGTTGGAAGTTTTAGTAGGCTAAACAAGTTCAGAGCCCAAGTGTTTGTGGTTCGTTTGAGAGGTTACCAGTGGGAGATGAGGACCAGCAAGAGCTTTCAGGGCTGGCACCTTTAGTGTAGGAGCAATCCCTGGACGTTCACAATTTCGGTGTTGAATTTTGGGCAGATTGAGCAGGAGAGGCTGTGTACGTTGGAAGTTTTAGTAGGCTAAACAAGTTCAGAGCCCAAGTGTTTGTGGTTCGTTTGAGAGGTTACCAGTGGGAGATGAGGACCAGCAAGAGCTTTCAGGGCTGGCACCTTTAGTGTAGGAGCAATCGCTGGACGTTCACAATTTCAGTTTTGAATTTTGGGCAGATTGAGCAGGAGAGGCTGTGTACGTTGGAAGTTTTAGTAAGCTAAACAAGTTCAGAGCCCAAGTGTTTGTGGTTCGTTTGAGAGGTTACCAGTGGGAGATGAGGACCAGCAAGAGCTTTCAGGGCTGGCAGCTTTAGTGTAGGAGCAATCGCTGGACGTTCGCAATGTCGGTGTTGAGCTCTGGCCAGATTGAGCAGGAGAGGCTGTGTACGTTGGAAGTTTTAGTAGGCTAAACAAGTTCAGAGCCCAAGTGTTTGTGGTTCGTTTGAGAGGTTACCAGTGGGAGATGAGGACCAGCAAGAGCTTTCAGGGCTGGCACCTTTAGTGTAGGAGCAATCGCTGGACGTTCGCAATGTCGGTGTTGAGCTCTGGCCAGATTGAGCAGGAGAGGCTGTGTACGTTGGAAGTTTTAGTAAGCTAAACAAGTTCAGAGCCCAAGTGTTTGTGGTTCGTTTGAGAGGTTACCAGTGGGAGATGAGGACCAGCAAGAGCTTTCAGGGCTGGCAGCTTTAGTGTAGGAGCAATCGCTGGACGTTCGCAATGTCGGTGTTGAGCTCTGGCCAGATTGATCAGGAGAGGCTGTGTACGTTGGAAGTTTTAGTAGGCTAAACAAGTTCAGAGCCCAAGTGTTTGTGGTTCGTTTGAGAGGTTACCAGTGGGAGATGAGGACCAGCAAGAGCTTTCAGGGCTGGCGCCTTTAGTGTAGGAGCAATCCCTGGACGTTCACAATTTCGGTGTTGAATTTTGGGCAGATTGAGCAGGAGAGGCTGTGTACGTTGGAAGTTTTAGTAGGCTAAACAAGTTCAGAGCCCAAGTGTTTGTGGTTCGTTTGAGAGGTTACCAGTGGGAGATGAGGACCAGCAAGAGCTTTCAGGGCTGGCACCTTTAGTGTAGGAGCAATCGCTGGACGTTCGCAATTTCGGTGTTGAGCTCTGGCCAGATTGAGCAGGAGAGGCTGTGTACGTTGGAAGTTTTAGTAGGCTAAACAAGTTCAGAGCCCAAGTGTTTGTGGTTCGTTTGAGAGGTTACCAGTGGGAGATGAGGACCAGCAAGAGCTTTCAGGGCTGGCACCTTTAGTGTAGGAGCAATCGCTGGACGTTCACAATTTCGGTGTTGAATTTTGGGCAGATTGAGCAGGAGAGGCTGTGTACGTTGGAAGTTTTAGTAGGCTAAACAAGTTCAGAGCCCAAGTGTTTGTGGTTCGTTTGAGAGGTTACCAGTGGGAGATGAGGACCAGCAAGAGCTTTCAGGGCTGGCACCTTTAGTGTAGGAGCAATCGCTGGACGTTCGCAATGTCGGTGTTGAGCTCTGGCCAGATTGAGCAGGAGAGGCTGTGTACGTTGGAAGTTTTAGTAGCTAAAAAAAGTTCAGAGCCCAAGTGTTTGTGGTTCGTTTGAGAGGTTACCAGTGGGAGATGAGGACCAGCAAGAGCTTTCAGGGCTGGCACCTTTAGTGTAGGAGCAATCGCTGGACGTTCACAATTTCGGTGTGGAGCTCTGGCCAGATTGAGCAGGAGAGGCTGTGTACGTTGGAAGTTTTAGTAGGCTAAAGAAGTTCAGAGCCCAAGTGTTTGTGGTTCGTTTGAGAGGTTACCAGTGGGAGATGAGGACCAGCAAGAGCTTTCAGGGCTGGCGCCTTTAGTGTAGGAGCAATCGCTGGACGTTCGCAATGTCGGTGTTGAGCTCTGGCCAGATTGAGCAGGAGAGGCTGTGTACGTTGGAAGTTTTAGTAGGCTAAACAAGTTCAGAGCCCAAGTGTTTGTGGTTCGTTTGAGAGGTTACCAGTGGGAGATGAGGACCAGCAAGAGCTTTCAGGGCTGGCACCTTTAGTGTAGGAGCAATCCCTGGACGTTCACAATTTCGGTGTTGAATTTTGGCCAGATTGAGCAGGAGAGGCTGTGTACGTTGGAAGTTTTAGTAGGCTAAACAAGTTCAGAGCCCAAGTGTTTGTGGTTCGTTTGAGAGGTTACCAGTGGGAGATGAGGACCAGCAAGAGCTTTCAGGGCTGGCACCTTTAGTGTAGGAGCAATCGCTGGACATTCGCAATTTCGGTGTTGAGCTCTGGCCAGATTGAGCAGGAGAGGCTGTGTACGTTGGAAGCTTTAGTAGGCTAAACAAGTTCAGAGCCCAAGTGTTTGTGGTTCGTTTGAGAGGTTACCAGTGGGAGATGAGGACCAGCAAGAGCTTTCAGGGCTGGCACCTTTAGTGTAGGAGCAATCGCTGGACGTTTGCAATTTCGGTGTTGAGCTCTGGCCAGATTGAGCAGGAGAGGCTGTGTACGTTGGAAGTTTTAGTAGGCTAAACAAGTTCAGAGCCCAAGTGTTTGTGGTTCGTTTGAGAGGTTACCAGTGGGAGATGAGGACCAGCAAGAGCTTTCAGGGCTGGCACCTTTAGTGTAGGAGCAATCGCTGGACGTTCGCAATTTCGGTGTTGAATTTTGGCCAGATTGAGCAGGAGAGGCTGTGTACGTTGGAAGTTTTAGTAGCCTAAACAAGTTCAGAGGCCAAGTGTTTGTGGTTCGTTTGAGAGGTTACCAGTGGGAGATGAGGACCAGCAAGAGCTTTCAGGGCTGGCACCTTTAGTGTAGGAGCAATCGCTGGACGTTCGCAATGTCGGTGTTGAGCTCTGGCCAGATTGAGCAGGAGAGGCTGTGTACGTTGGAAGTTTTAGTAGGCTAAACAAGTTCAGAGGCCAAGTGTTTGTGGTTCGTTTGAGAGGTTACCAGTTGGAGATGAGGACCAGCAAGAGCTTTCAGGGCTGGCACCTTTAGCGTAGGAGCAATCGCTGGACGTTCGCAATTTCGGTGTTGAGCTCTGGCCAGATTGAGCAGGAGAGGCTGTGTACGTTGGAAGTTTTAGTAGGCTAAACAAGTTCAGAGCCCAAGTGTTTGTGGTTCGTTTGAGAGGTTACCAGTGGGAGATGAGGACCAGCAAGAGCTTTCAGGGCTGGCACCTTTAGTGTAGGAGCAATCGCTGGACGTTCGCAATGTCGGTGTGGAGCTCTGGCCAGATTGAGCAGGAGAGGCTGTGTACGTTGGAAGTTTTAGTAGGCTAAAGAAGTTCAGAGCCCAAGTGTTTGTGGTTCGTTTGAGAGGTTACCAGTGGGAGATGAGGACCAGCAAGAGCTTTCAGGGCTGGCGCCTTTAGTGTAGGAGCAATCGCTGGACGTTCGCAATGTCGGTGTTGAGCTCTGGCCAGATTGAGCAGGAGAGGCTGTGTACGTTGGAAGTTTTAGTAGGCTAAACAAGTTCAGAGCCCAAGTGTTTGTGGTTCGTTTGAGAGGTTACCAGTGGGAGATGAGGACCAGCAAGAGCTTTCAGGGCTGGCACCTTTAGTGTAGGAGCAATCCCTGGACGTTCACAATTTCGGTGTTGAATTTTGGCCAGATTGAGCAGGAGAGGCTGTGTACGTTGGAAGTTTTAGTAGGCTAAACAAGTTCAGAGCCCAAGTGTTTGTGGTTCGTTTGAGAGGTTACCAGTGGGAGATGAGGACCAGCAAGAGCTTTCAGGGCTGGCACCTTTAGTGTAGGAGCAATCGCTGGACATTCGCAATTTCGGTGTTGAGCTCTGGCCAGATTGAGCAGGAGAGGCTGTGTACGTTGGAAGCTTTAGTAGGCTAAACAAGTTCAGAGCCCAAGTGTTTGTGGTTCGTTTGAGAGGTTACCAGTGGGAGATGAGGACCAGCAAGAGCTTTCAGGGCTGGCACCTTTAGTGTAGGAGCAATCGCTGGACGTTCGCAATGTCGGTGTTGAGCTCTGGCCAGATTGAGCAGGAGAGGCTGTGTACGTTGGAAGTTTTAGTAGGCTAAACAAGTTCAGAGGCCAAGTGTTTGTGGTTCGTTTGAGAGGTTACCAGTTGGAGATGAGGACCAGCAAGAGCTTTCAGGGCTGGCACCTTTAGCGTAGGAGCAATCGCTGGACGTTCGCAATTTCGGTGTTGAGCTCTGGCCAGATTGAGCAGGAGAGGCTGTGTACGTTGGAAGTTTTAGTAGGCTAAACAAGTTCAGAGCCCAAGTGTTTGTGGTTCGTTTGAGAGGTTACCAGTGGGAGATGAGGACCAGCAAGAGCTTTCAGGGCTGGCACCTTTAGTGTAGGAGCAATCGCTGGACGTTCGCAATGTCGGTGTTGAGCTCTGGCCAGATTGAGCAGGAGAGGATGTGTACGTTGGAAGTTTTAGTAGGCTAAACAAGTTCAGAGCCCAAGTGTTTGTGGTTCGTTTGAGAGGTTACCAGTGGGAGATGAGGACCAGCAAGAGCTTTCAGGGCTGGCACCTTTAGTGTAGGAGCAATCGCTGGACGTTCGCAATGTCGGTGTTGAGCTCTGGCCAGATTGAGCAGGAGAGGCTGTGTACGTTGGAAGTTTTAGTAGGCTAAACAAGTTCAGAGCCCAAGTGTTTGTGGTTCGTTTGAGAGGTTACCAGTGGGAGATGAGGACCAGCAAGAGCTTTCAGGGCTGGCACCTTTAGTGTAGGAGCAATCGCTGGACGTTCGCAATTTCGGTGTTGAGCTCTGGCCAGATTGAGCAGGAGAGGCTGTGTACGTTGGAAGTTTTAGTAGGCTAAACAAGTTCAGAGGCCAAGTGTTTGTGGTTCGTTTGAGAGGTTACCAGTGGGAGATGAGGACCAGCAAGAGCTTTCAGGGCTGGCACCTTTAGTGTAGGAGCAATCGCTGGACATTCGCAATTTCGGTGTTGAATTTTGGCCAGATTGAGCAGGAGAGGCTGTGTACGTTGGAAGTTTTAGTAGGCTAAACAAGTTCAGAGCCCAAGTGTTTGTGGTTCGTTTGAGAGGTTACCAGTGGGAGATGAGGACCAGCAAGAGCTTTCAGGGCTGGCACCTTTAGTGTAGGAGCAATCGCTGGACGTTCACAATTTCGTTGTTGAATTTTGGGCAGATTGAGCAGGAGAGGCTGTGTACGTTGGAAGTTTTAGTAGGCTAAAAAAGTTCAGAGCCCAAGTGTTTGTGGTTCGTTTGAGAGGTTACCAGTGGGAGATGAGGACCAGCAAGAGCTTTCAGGGCTGGCACCTTTAGTGTAGGAGCAATCCTTGGACGTTCGCAATGTCGGTGTTGAGCTCTGGCCAGATTGAGCAGGAGAGGCTGTGTACGTTGGAAGTTTTAGTAGGCTAAACAAGTTCAGAGCCCAAGTGTTTGTGGTTCGTTTGAGAGGTTACCAGTGGGAGATGAGGACCAGCAAGAGCTTTCAGGGCTGGCACCTTTAGTGTAGGAGCAATCGCTGGACGTTCGCAATGTCGGTGTTGAGCTCTGGCCAGATTGAGCAGGAGAGGCTGTGTACGTTGGAAGTTTTAGTAGGCTAAACAAGTTCAGAGCCAAGTGTTTGTGGTTCGTTTGAGAGGTTACCAGTGGGAGATGAGGACCAGCAAGAGCTTTCAGGGCTGGCACCTTTAGTGTAGGAGCAATCGCTGGACGTTCGCAATGTCGGTGTTGAGCTCTGGCCAGATTGAGCAGGAGAGGCTGTGTACGTTGGAAGTTTTAGTAGGCTAAACAAGTTCAGAGCCCAAGTGTTTGTGGTTCGTTTGAGAGGTTATCAGTGGGAGATGAGGACCAGCAAGAGCTTTCAGGGCTGGCACCTTTAGTGTAGGAGCAATCGCTGGACATTCGCAATTTCGGTGTTGAGCTCTGGCCAGATTGAGCAGGAGAGGCTGTGTACGTTGGAAGCTTTAGTAGGCTAAACAAGTTCAGAGCCCAAGTGTTTGTGGTTCGTTTGAGAGGTTACCAGTGGGAGATGAGGACCAGCAAGAGCTTTCAGGGCTGGCACCTTTAGTGTAGGAGCAATCGCTGGACATTCGCAATGTCGGTGTTGAGCTCTGGCCAGATTGAGCAGGAGAGGCTGTGTACGTTGGAAGTTTTAGTAGGCTAAAGAAGTTCAGAGCCCAAGTGTTTGTGGTTCGTTTGAGAGGTTACCAGTGGAGATGAGGACCAGCAAGAGCTTTCAGGGCTGGCACCTTTAGTGTAGGAGCAATCGCTGGACATTCGCAATTTCGGTGTTGAATTTTGGCAGATTGAGCAGGAGAGGCTGTGTACGTTGGAAGTTTTAGTAGGCTAAACAAGTTCAGAGGCCAAGTGTTTGTGGTTCGTTTGAGAGGTTACCAGTGGGAGATGAGGACCAGCAAGAGCTTTCAGGGCTGGCACCTTTAGTGTAGGAGCAATCGCTGGACGTTCGCAATGTCGGTGTTGAGCTCTGGCCAGATTGAGCAGGAGAGGCTGTGTACGTTGGAAGTTTTAGTAGGCTAAACAAGTTCAGAGCCCAAGTGTTTGTGGTTCGTTTGAGAGGTTACCAGTTGGAGATGAGGACCAGCAAGAGCTTTCAGGGCTGGCACCTTTAGCGTAGGAGCAATCGCTGGACGTTCGCAATTTCGGTGTTGAGCTCTGGCCAGATTGAGCAGGAGAGGCTGTGTACGTTGGAAGTTTTAGTAGGCTAAACAAGTTCAGAGCCCAAGTGTTTGTGGTTCGTTTGAGAGGTTACCAGTGGGAGATGAGGACCAGCAAGAGCTTTCAGGGCTGGCACCTTTAGTGTAGGAGCAATCGCTGGACGTTCGCAATGTCGGTGTTGAGCTCTGGCCAGATTGAGCAGGAGAGGCTGTGTACGTTGGAAGTTTTAGTAGGCTAAACAAGTTCAGAGCCCAAGTGTTTGTGGTTCGTTTGAGAGGTTACCAGTGGGAGATGAGGACCAGCAAGAGCTTTCAGGGCTGGCACCTTTAGTGTAGGAGCAATCGCTGGACGTTCACAATTTCGGTGTTGAATTTTGGGCAGATTGAGCAGGAGAGGCTGTGTACGTTGGAAGTTTTAGTAGGCTAAACAAGTTCAGAGCCCAAGTGTTTGTGGTTCGTTTGAGAGGTTACCAGTGGGAGATGAGGACCAGCAAGAGCTTTCAGGGCTGGCACCTTTAGTGTAGGAGCAATCGCTGGACGTTCGCAATGTCGGTGTTGAGCTCTGGCCAGATTGAGCAGGAGAGGCTGTGTACGTTGGAAGTTTTAGTAGGCTAAACAAGTTCAGAGCCCAAGTGTTTGTGGTTCGTTTGAGAGGTTACCAGTGGGAGATGAGGACCAGCAAGAGCTTTCAGGGCTGGCACCTTTAGTGTAGGAGCAATCGCTGGACGTTCGCAATGTCGGTGTTGAGCTCTGGCCAGATTGAGCAGGAGAGGCTGTGTACGTTGGAAGTTTTAGTAGGCTAAACAAGTTCAGAGCCCAAGTGTTTGTGGTCCGTTTGAGAGGTTACCAGTAGGAGATGAGGACCAGCAAGAGCTTTCAGGGCTGGCACCTTTAGCGTAGGAGCAATCCCTGGACGTTCACAATTTCGGTGTTGAATTTTGGGCAGATTGAGCAGGAGAGGCTGTGTACGTTGGAAGTTTTAGTAGGCTAAACAAGTTCAGAGGCCAAGTGTTTGTGGTTCGTTTGAGAGGTTACCAGTGGGAGATGAGGACCAGCAAGAGCTTTCAGGGCTGGCACCTTTAGTGTAGGAGCAATCGCTGGACGTTCGCAATGTCGGTGTTGAGCTCTGGCCAGATTGAGCAGGAGAGGCTGTGTACGTTGGAAGTTTTAGTAGGCTAAACAAGTTCAGAGCCCAAGTGTTTGTGGTTCGTTTGAGAGGTTACCAGTGGGAGATGAGGACCAGCAAGAGCTTTCAGGGCTGGCACCTTTAGTGTAGGAGCAATCGCTGGACGTTCGCAATGTCGGTGTTGAGCTGTGGCCAGATTGAGCAGGAGAGGCTGTGTACGTTGGAAGTTTTAGTAGGCTAAACAAGTTCAGAGCCCAAGTGTTTGTGGTTCGTTTGAGAGGTTATCAGTGGGAGATGAGGACCAGCAAGAGCTTTCAGGGCTGGCACCTTTAGTGTAGGAGCAATCGCTGGACATTCGCAATTTCGGTGTTGAGCTCTGGCCAGATTGAGCAGGAGAGGCTGTGTACGTTGGAAGCTTTAGTAGGCTAAACAAGTTCAGAGCCCAAGTGTTTGTGGTTCGTTTGAGAGGTTACCAGTGGGAGATGAGGACCAGCAAGAGCTTTCAGGGCTGGCACCTTTAGTGTAGGAGCAATCGCTGGACGTTCGCAATTTCGGTGTTGAGCTCTGGCCAGATTGAGCAGGAGAGGCTGTGTACGTTGGAAGTTTTAGTAGGCTAAAGAAGTTCAGAGCCCAAGTGTTTGTGGTTCGTTTGAGAGGTTACCAGTGGGAGATGAGGACCAGCAAGAGCTTTCAGGGCTGGCACCTTTAGTGTAGGAGCAATCGCTGGACGTTCGCAATTTCGGTGTTGAATTTTGGGCAGATTGAGCAGGAGAGGCTGTGTACGTTGGAAGTTTTAGTAGGCTAAACAAGTTCAGAGCCCAAGTGTTTGTGGTTCGTTTGAGAGGTTACCAGTTGGAGATGAGGACCAGCAAGAGCTTTCAGGGCTGGCACCTTTAGCGTAGGAGCAATCGCTGGACGTTCGCAATTTCGGTGTTGAGCTCTGGCCAGATTGAGCAGGAGAGGCTGTGTACGTTGGAAGTTTTAGTAGGCTAAACAAGTTCAGAGCCCAAGTGTTTGTGGTTCGTTTGAGAGGTTACCAGTGGGAGATGAGGACCAGCAAGAGCTTTCAGGGCTGGCACCTTTAGTGTAGGAGCAATCGCTGGACGTTCGCAATGTCGGTGTTGAGCTCTGGCCAGATTGAGCAGGAGAGGCTGTGTACGTTGGAAGTTTTAGTAGGCTAAACAAGTTCAGAGGCCAAGTGTTTGTGGTTCGTTTGAGAGGTTACCAGTGGGAGATGAGGACCAGCAAGAGCTTTCAGGGCTGGCACCTTTAGTGTAGGAGCAATCGCTGGACGTTCGCAATGTCGGTGTTGAGCTCTGGCCAGATTGAGCAGGAGAGGCTGTGTACGTTGGAAGTTTTAGTAGGCTAAACAAGTTCAGAGCCCAAGTGTTTGTGGTTCGTTTGAGAGGTTACCAGTGGGAGATGAGGACCAGCAAGAGCTTTCAGGGCTGGCACCTTTAGTGTAGGAGCAATCGCTGGACGTTCGCAATTTCGGTGTTGAGCTCTGGCCAGATTGAGCAGGAGAGGCTGTGTACGTTGGAAGTTTTAGTAGGCTAAACAAGTTCAGAGCCCAAGTGTTTGTGGTTCGTTTGAGAGATTACCAGTGGGAGATGAGGACCAGCAAGAGCTTTCAGGGCTGGCACCTTTAGTGTAGGAGCAATCGCTGGACGTTCACAATTTCCTTGGTGAATTTTGGCCAGATTGAGCAGGAGAGGCTGTGTACGTTGGAAGTTTTAGTAGGCTAAACAAGTTCAGAGCCCAAGTGTTTGTGGTTCGTTTGAGAGGTTACCAGTGGGAGATGAGGACCAGCAAGAGCTTTCAGGGCTGGCACCTTTAGTGTAGGAGCAATCGCTGGACGTTCACAATTTCGGTGTTGAATTTTGGCAGATTGAGCAGGAGAG
This sequence comes from Gavia stellata, assembly GCF_030936135.1. Lineage (NCBI taxonomy): Eukaryota > Metazoa > Chordata > Aves > Gaviiformes > Gaviidae > Gavia > Gavia stellata. The sequence goes on from NW_026776960.1 coordinate 67,762, forward strand.
GCTGTGTACGTTGGAAGTTTTAGTAGGCTAAACAAGTTCAGAGGCCAAGTGTTTGTGGTTCGTTTGAGAGGTTACCAGTGGGAGATGAGGACCAGCAAGAGCTTTCAGGGCTGGCACCTTTAGTGTAGGAGCAATCGCTGGACGTTCGCAATGTCGGTGTTGAGCTCTGGCCAGATTGAGCAGGAGAGGCTGTGTACGTTGGAAGTTTTAGTAGGCTAAACAAGTTCAGAGGCCAAGTGTTTGTGGTTCGTTTGAGAGGTTACCAGTGGGAGATGAGGACCAGCAAGAGCTTTCAGGGCTGGCACCTTTAGTGTAGGAGCAATCGCTGGACGTTCGCAATGTCGGTGTTGAGCTCTGGCCAGATTGAGCAGGAGAGGCTGTGTACGTTGGAAGTTTTAGTAGGCTAAACAAGTTCAGAGCCCAAGTGTTTGTGGTTCGTTTGAGAGGTTACCAGTGGGAGATGAGGACCAGCAAGAGCTTTCAGGGCTGGCACCTTTAGTGTAGGAGCAATCGCTGGACGTTCGCAATGTCGGTGTTGAGCTCTGGCCAGATTGAGCAGGAGAGGCTGTGTACGTTGGAAGTTTTAGTAGGCTAAACAAGTTCAGAGCCCAAGTGTTTGTGGTTCGTTTGAGAGGTTACCAGTGGGAGATGAGGACCAGCAAGAGCTTTCAGGGCTGGCACCTTTAGCGTAGGAGCAATCCCTGGACGTTCACAATTTCGGTGTTGAATTTTGGCCAGATTGAGCAGGAGAGGCTGTGTACGTTGGAAGTTTTAGTAGGCTAAACAAGTTCAGAGCCCAAGTGTTTGTGGTTCGTTTGAGAGGTTACCAGTGGGAGATGAGGACCAGCAAGAGCTTTCAGGGCTGGCACCTTTAGTGTAGGAGCAATCGCTGGACGTTCGCAATTTCGGTGTTGAGCTCTGGCCAGATTGAGCAGGAGAGGCTGTGTACGTTGGAAGTTTTAGTAGGCTAAACAAGTTCAGAGCCCAAGTGTTTGTGGTTCGTTTGAGAGGTTACCAGTGGGAGATGAGGACCAGCAAGAGCTTTCAGGGCTGGCACCTTTAGTGTAGGAGCAATCGCTGGATGTTCACAATTTCGGTGTTGAATTTTGGGCAGATTGAGCAGGAGAGGCTGTGTACGTTGGAAGTTTTAGTAGGCTAAACAAGTTCAGAGCCCAAGTGTTTGTGGTTCGTTTGAGAGGTTACCAGTGGGAGATGAGGACCAGCAAGAGCTTTCAGGGCTGGCACCTTTAGTGTAGGAGCAATCGCTGGACGTTCACAATTTCGGTGTTGAATTTTGGCCAGATTGAGCAGGAGAGGCTGTGTACGTTGGAAGTTTTAGTAGGCTAAACAAGTTCAGAGCCCAAGTGTTTGTGGTTCGTTTGAGAGGTTACCAGTGGGAGATGAGGACCAGCAAGAGCTTTCAGGGCTGGCACCTCTAGTGTAGGAGCAATCGCTGGACGTTCGCAATGTCGGTGTTGAGCTCTGGCCAGGTTGAGCAGGAGAGGCTGTGTACGTTGGAAGTTTTAGTAGGCTAAACAAGTTCAGAGCCCAAGTGTTTGTGGTTCGTTTGAGAGGTTACCAGTGGGAGATGAGGACCAGCAAGAGCTTTCAGGGCTGGCAGCTTTAGTGTAGGAGCAATCGCTGGACGTTCGCAATGTCGGTGTTGAGCTCTGGCCAGATTGAGCAGGAGAGGCTGTGTACGTTGGAAGTTTTAGTAGGCTAAACAAGTTCAGAGCCCAAGTGTTTGTGGTTCGTTTGAGAGGTTACCAGTGGGAGATGAGGACCAGCAAGAGCTTTCAGGGCTGGCACCTTTAGTGTAGGAGCAATCCCTGGACGTTCACAATTTCGGTGTTGAATTTTGGCCAGATTGAGCAGGAGAGGCTGTGTACGTTGGAAGTTTTAGTAGGCTAAACAAGTTCAGAGCCCAAGTGTTTGTGGTTCGTTTGAGAGGTTACCAGTGGGAGATGAGGACCAGCAAGAGCTTTCAGGGCTGGCACCTTTAGTGTAGAAGCAATCCCTGGACGTTCACAATTTCGGTGTTGAATTTTGGCCAGATTGAGCAGGAGAGGCTGTGTACGTTGGAAATTTTAGTAGGCTAAACAAGTTCAGAGCCCAAGTGTTTGTGGTTCGTTTGAGAGGTTACCAGTGGGAGATGAGGACCAGCAAGAGCTTTCAGGGCTGGCACCTTTAGTGTAGGAGCAATCGCTGGACATTCGCAATTTCGGTGTTGAGCTCTGGCCAGATTGAGCAGGAGAGGCTGTGTACGTTGGAAGTTTTAGTAGGCTAAACAAGTTCAGAGCCCAAGTGTTTGTGGTTCGTTTGAGAGGTTACCAGTGGGAGATGAGGACCAGCAAGAGCTTTCAGGGCTGGCACCTTTAGTGTAGGAGCAATCGCTGGACGTTCACAATTTCGGTGTTGAATTTTGGGCAGATTGAGCAGGAGAGGCTGTGTACGTTGGAAGTTTTAGTAGGCTAAACAAGTTCAGAGGCCAAGTGTTTGTGGTTCGTTTGAGAGGTTACCAGTTGGAGATGAGGACCAGCAAGAGCTTTCAGGGCTGGCACCTTTAGTGTAGGAGCAATCGCTGGACGTTCGCAATGTCGGTGTTGAGCTCTGGCCAGATTGAGCAGGAGAGGCTGTGTACGTTGGAAGTTTTAGTAGCCAAAAAAAGTTCAGAGCCCAAGTGTTTGTGGTTCGTTTGAGAGGTTACCAGTGGGAGATGAGGACCAGCAAGAGCTTTCAGGGCTGGCACCTTTAGTGTAGGAGCAATCCCTGGACGTTCACAATTTCGGTGTGGAGCTCTGGCCAGATTGAGCAGGAGAGGCTGTGTACGTTGGAAGTTTTAGTAGCCTAAACAAGTTCAGAGCCCAAGTGTTTGTGGTTCGTTTGAGAGGTTACCAGTGGGAGATGAGGACCAGCAAGAGCTTTCAGGGCTGGCGCCTTTAGTGTAGGAGCAATCGCTGGACGTTCACAATTTCGGTGTTGAATTTTGGGCAGATTGAGCAGGAGAGGCTGTGTACGTTGGAAGTTTTAGTAGGCTAAACAAGTTCAGAGGCCAAGTGTTTGTGGTTCGTTTGAGAGGTTACCAGTGGGAGATGAGGACCAGCAAGAGCTTTCAGGGCTGGCACCTTTAGTGTAGGAGCAATCGCTGGACGTTCGCAATGTCGGTGTTGAGCTCTGGCCAGATTGAGCAGGAGAGGCTGTGTACGTTGGAAGTTTTAGTAGGCTAAACAAGTTCAGAGGCCAAGTGTTTGTGGTTCGTTTGAGAGGTTACCAGTGGGAGATGAGGACCAGCAAGAGCTTTCAGGGCTGGCACCTTTAGTGTAGGAGCAATCGCTGGACGTTCGCAATGTCGGTGTTGAGCTCTGGCCAGATTGAGCAGGAGAGGCTGTGTACGTTGGAAGTTTTAGTAGGCTAAACAAGTTCAGAGCCCAAGTGTTTGTGGTTCGTTTGAGAGGTTACCAGTGGGAGATGAGGACCAGCAAGAGCTTTCAGGGCTGGCACCTTTAGTGTAGGAGCAATCGCTGGACGTTCGCAATGTCGGTGTTGAGCTCTGGCCAGATTGAGCAGGAGAGGCTGTGTACGTTGGAAGTTTTAGTAGGCTAAACAAGTTCAGAGCCCAAGTGTTTGTGGTTCGTTTGAGAGGTTACCAGTGGGAGATGAGGACCAGCAAGAGCTTTCAGGGCTGGCACCTTTAGCGTAGGAGCAATCCCTGGACGTTCACAATTTCGGTGTTGAATTTTGGCCAGATTGAGCAGGAGAGGCTGTGTACGTTGGAAGTTTTAGTAGGCTAAACAAGTTCAGAGCCCAAGTGTTTGTGGTTCGTTTGAGAGGTTACCAGTGGGAGATGAGGACCAGCAAGAGCTTTCAGGGCTGGCACCTTTAGTGTAGGAGCAATCGCTGGACGTTCGCAATTTCGGTGTTGAGCTCTGGCCAGATTGAGCAGGAGAGGCTGTGTACGTTGGAAGTTTTAGTAGGCTAAACAAGTTCAGAGCCCAAGTGTTTGTGGTTCGTTTGAGAGGTTACCAGTGGGAGATGAGGACCAGCAAGAGCTTTCAGGGCTGGCACCTTTAGTGTAGGAGCAATCGCTGGATGTTCACAATTTCGGTGTTGAATTTTGGGCAGATTGAGCAGGAGAGGCTGTGTACGTTGGAAGTTTTAGTAGGCTAAACAAGTTCAGAGCCCAAGTGTTTGTGGTTCGTTTGAGAGGTTACCAGTGGGAGATGAGGACCAGCAAGAGCTTTCAGGGCTGGCACCTTTAGTGTAGGAGCAATCGCTGGACGTTCACAATTTCGGTGTTGAATTTTGGCCAGATTGAGCAGGAGAGGCTGTGTACGTTGGAAGTTTTAGTAGGCTAAACAAGTTCAGAGCCCAAGTGTTTGTGGTTCGTTTGAGAGGTTACCAGTGGGAGATGAGGACCAGCAAGAGCTTTCAGGGCTGGCACCTCTAGTGTAGGAGCAATCGCTGGACGTTCGCAATGTCGGTGTTGAGCTCTGGCCAGGTTGAGCAGGAGAGGCTGTGTACGTTGGAAGTTTTAGTAGGCTAAACAAGTTCAGAGCCCAAGTGTTTGTGGTTCGTTTGAGAGGTTACCAGTGGGAGATGAGGACCAGCAAGAGCTTTCAGGGCTGGCAGCTTTAGTGTAGGAGCAATCGCTGGACGTTCGCAATGTCGGTGTTGAGCTCTGGCCAGATTGAGCAGGAGAGGCTGTGTACGTTGGAAGTTTTAGTAGGCTAAACAAGTTCAGAGCCCAAGTGTTTGTGGTTCGTTTGAGAGGTTACCAGTGGGAGATGAGGACCAGCAAGAGCTTTCAGGGCTGGCACCTTTAGTGTAGGAGCAATCCCTGGACGTTCACAATTTCGGTGTTGAATTTTGGCCAGATTGAGCAGGAGAGGCTGTGTACGTTGGAAGTTTTAGTAGGCTAAACAAGTTCAGAGCCCAAGTGTTTGTGGTTCGTTTGAGAGGTTACCAGTGGGAGATGAGGACCAGCAAGAGCTTTCAGGGCTGGCACCTTTAGTGTAGAAGCAATCCCTGGACGTTCACAATTTCGGTGTTGAATTTTGGCCAGATTGAGCAGGAGAGGCTGTGTACGTTGGAAATTTTAGTAGGCTAAACAAGTTCAGAGCCCAAGTGTTTGTGGTTCGTTTGAGAGGTTACCAGTGGGAGATGAGGACCAGCAAGAGCTTTCAGGGCTGGCACTTTAGTGTAGGAGCAATCGCTGGACATTCGCAATTTCGGTGTTGAGCTCTGGCCAGATTGAGCAGGAGAGGCTGTGTACGTTGGAAGTTTTAGTAGGCTAAACAAGTTCAGAGCCCAAGTGTTTGTGGTTCGTTTGAGAGGTTACCAGTGGAGATGAGGACCAGCAAGAGCTTTCAGGGCTGGCACCTTTAGTGTAGGAGCAATCGCTGGACGTTCACAATTTCGGTGTTGAATTTTGGGCAGATTGAGCAGGAGAGGCTGTGTACGTTGGAAGTTTTAGTAGGCTAAACAAGTTCAGAGGCCAAGTGTTTGTGGTTCGTTTGAGAGGTTACCAGTTGGAGATGAGGACCAGCAAGAGCTTTCAGGGCTGGCACCTTTAGTGTAGGAGCAATCGCTGGACGTTCGCAATGTCGGTGTTGAGCTCTGGCCAGATTGAGCAGGAGAGGCTGTGTACGTTGGAAGTTTTAGTAGCCAAAAAAAGTTCAGAGCCCAAGTGTTTGTGGTTCGTTTGAGAGGTTACCAGTGGGAGATGAGGACCAGCAAGAGCTTTCAGGGCTGGCACCTTTAGTGTAGGAGCAATCCCTGGACGTTCACAATTTCGGTGTGGAGCTCTGGCCAGATTGAGCAGGAGAGGCTGTGTACGTTGGAAGTTTTAGTAGCCTAAACAAGTTCAGAGCCCAAGTGTTTGTGGTTCGTTTGAGAGGTTACCAGTGGGAGATGAGGACCAGCAAGAGCTTTCAGGGCTGGCGCCTTTAGTGTAGGAGCAATCGCTGGAACGTTCACAATTTCGGTGTTGAATTTTGGGCAGATTGAGCAGGAGAGGCTGTGTACGTTGGAAGTTTTAGTAGGCTAAACAAGTTCAGAGCCCAAGTGTTTGTGGTTCGTTTGAGAGGTTACCAGTGGGGAGATGAGGACCAGCAAGAGCTTTCAGGGCTGGCACCTTTAGTGTAGGAGCAATCCCTGGACGTTCGCAATGTCGGTGTTGAGCTCTGGCCAGATTGAGCAGGAGAGGCTGTGTACGTTGGAAGTTTTAGTAGGCTAAACAAGTTCAGAGCCCAAGTGTTTGTGGTTCGTTTGAGAGGTTACCAGTGGGAGATGAGGACCAGCAAGAGCTTTCAGGGCTGGCACCTTTAGTGTAGGAGCAATCGCTGGACGTTCGCAATGTCGGTGTTGAGCTCTGGCCAGATTGAGCAGGAGAGGCTGTGTACGTTGGAAGTTTTAGTAGGCTAAACAAGTTCAGAGGCCAAGTGTTTTGTGGTTCGTTTGAGAGGTTACCAGTGGGAGATGAGGACCAGCAAGAGCTTTCAGGGCTGGCTCCTTAAGTGTAGGAGCAATCGCTGGACGTTCGCAATGTCGGTGTTGAGCTGTGGCCAGATTGAGCAGGAGAGGCTGTGTACGTTGGAAGTTTTAGTAGGCTAAACAAGTTCAGAGCCCAAGTGTTTGTGGTTCGTTTGAGAGGTTACCAGTGGGAGATGAGGACCAGCAAGAGCTTTCAGGGCTGGCACCTTTAGTGTAGGAGCAATCGCTGGACGTTCACAATTTCGGTGTTGAGCTCTGGCCAGATTGAGCAGGAGAGGCTGTGTACGTTGGAAGTTTTAGTAGGCTAAACAAGTTCAGAGCCCAGTGTTTGTGGTTCGTTTGAGAGGTTACAGTGGGAGATGAGGACCAGCAAGAGCTTTCAGGGCTGGCAGCTTTAGTGTAGGAGCAATCGCTGGACGTTCGCAATGTCGGTGTTGAGCTCTGGCCAGATTGAGCAGGAGAGGCTGTGTACGTTGGAAGTTTTAGTAGGCTAAACAAGTTCAGAGCCCAAGTGTTTGTGGTTCGTTTGAGAGGTTACCAGTGGGAGATGAGGACCAGCAAGAGCTTTCAGGGCTGGCACCTTTAGTGTAGGAGCAATCCCTGGACGTTCACAATTTCGGTGTTGAATTTTGGGCAGATTGAGCAGGAGAGGCTGTGTACGTTGGAAGTTTTAGTAGGCTAAACAAGTTCAGAGCCCAAGTGTTTGTGGTTCGTTTGAGAGGTTACCAGTGGGAGATGAGGACCAGCAAGAGCTTTCAGGGCTGGCACCTTTAGTGTAGGAGCAATCGCTGGACGTTCACAATTTCGGTGTTGAATTTTGGGCAGATTGAGCAGGAGAGGCTGTGTACGTTGGAAGTTTTAGTAGGCTAAACAAGTTCAGAGCCCAAGTGTTTGTGGTTCGTTTGAGAGGTTACCAGTTGGAGATGAGGACCAGCAAGAGCTTTCAGGGCTGGCACCTTTAGTGTAGGAGCAATCGCTGGACGTTCGCAATGTCGGTGTTGAGCTCTGGCCAGATTGAGCAGGAGAGGCTGTGTACGTTGGAAGTTTTAGTAGCCAAAAAAAGTTCAGAGCCCAAGTGTTTGTGGTTCGTTTGAGAGGTTACCAGTGGGAGATGAGGACCAGCAAGAGCTTTCAGGGCTGGCACCTTTAGTGTAGGAGCAATCCCTGGACGTTCACAATTTCGGTGTGGAGCTCTGGCCAGATTGAGCAGGAGAGGCTGTGTACGTTGGAAGTTTTAGTAGCCTAAACAAGTTCAGAGCCCAAGTGTTTGTGGTTCGTTTGAGAGGTTACCAGTGGGAGATGAGGACCAGCAAGAGCTTTCAGGGCTGGCGCCTTTAGTGTAGGAGCAATCGCTGGACGTTCACAATTTCGGTGTTGAATTTTGGGCAGAGTGAGCAGGAGAGGCTGTGTACGTTGGAAGTTTTAGTAGGCTAAACAAGTTCAGAGCCCAAGTGTTTGTGGTTCGTTTGAGAGGTTACCAGTGGGAGATGAGGACCAGCAAGAGCTTTCAGGGCTGGCACCTTTAGTGTAGGAGCAATCCCTGGACGTTCGCAATGTCGGTGTTGAGCTCTGGCCAGATTGAGCAGGAGAGGCTGTGTACGTTGGAAGTTTTAGTAGGCTAAACAAGTTCAGAGCCCAAGTGTTTGTGGTTCGTTTGAGAGGTTACCAGTGGGAGATGAGGACCAGCAAGAGCTTTCAGGGCTGGCACCTTTAGTGTAGGAGCAATCGCTGGACGTTCACAATTTCGGTGTTGAATTTTGGGCAGATTGAGCAGGAGAGGCTGTGTATGTTGGAAGTTTTAGTAGGCTAAACAAGTTCAGAGGCCAAGTGTTTGTGGTTCGTTTGAGAGGTTACCAGTGGGAGATGAGGACCAGCAAGAGCTTTCAGGGCTGGCACCTTTAGTGTAGGAGCAATCGCTGGACGTTCGCAATGTCGGTGTTGAGCTCTGGCCAGATTGAGCAGGAGAGGCTGTGTACGTTGGAAGTTTTAGTAGGCTAAACAAGTTCAGAGCCCAAGTGTTTGTGGTTCGTTTGAGAGGTTACCAGTGGGAGATGAGGACCAGCAAGAGCTTTCAGGGCTGGCACCTTTAGTGTAGGAGCAATCGCTGGACGTTCGCAATGTCGGTGTTGAGCTCTGGCCAGATTGAGCAGGAGAGGCTGTGTACGTTGGAAGTTTTAGTAGGCTAAACAAGTTCAGAGCCCAAGTGTTTGTGGTTCGTTTGAGAGGTTACCAGTGGGAGATGAGGACCAGCAAGAGCTTTCAGGGCTGGCACCTTTAGTGTAGGAGCAATCGCTGGACGTTCACAATTTCGGTTTTGAATTTTGGCAGATTGAGCAGGAGAGGCTGTGTACGTTGGAAGTTTTAGTAGGCTAAACAAGTTCAGAGCCCAAGTGTTTGTGGTTCGTTTGAGAGGTTACCAGTGGGAGATGAGGACCAGCAAGAGCTTTCAGGGCTGGCACCTTTAGTGTAGGAGCAATCGCTGGACGTTCGCAATGTCGGTGTTGAGCTCTGGCCAGATTGAGCAGGAGAGGCTGTGTACGTTGGAAGTTTTAGTAGGCTAAACAAGTTCAGAGCCCAAGTGTTTGTGGTTCGTTTGAGAGGTTACCAGTGGGAGATGAGGACCAGCAAGAGCTTTCAGGGCTGGCACCTTTAGTGTAGGAGCAATCCCTGGACGTTCGCAATTTCGTTGGTGAATTTTGGCCAGATTGAGCAGGAGAGGCTGTGTACGTTGGAAGTTTTAGTAGGCTAAACAAGTTCAGAGCCCAAGTGTTTGTGGTTCGTTTGAGAGATTACCAGTGGGAGATGAGGACCAGCAAGAGCTTTCAGGGCTGGCACCTTTAGTGTAGGAGCAATCCCTGCACGTTCACAATTTCGGTGTTGAATTTTGGCCAGATTGAGCAGGAGAGGCTGTGTACGTTGGAAGTTTTAGTAGGCTAAACAAGTTCAGAGCCCAAGTGTTTGTGGTTCGTTTGAGAGGTTACCAGTGGGAGATGAGGACCAGCAAGAGCTTTCAGGGCTGGCACCTTTAGTGTAGGAGCAATCGCTGGACATTCGCAATTTCGTTGTTGAGCTCTGGCCAGATTGAGCAGGAGAGGCTGTGTACGTTGGAAGCTTTAGTAGGCTAAACAAGTTCAGAGCCCAAGTGTTTGTGGTTCGTTTGAGAGGTTACCAGTGGGAGATGAGGACCAGCAAGAGCTTTCAGGGCTGGCACCTTTAGTGTAGGAGCAATCCCTGGACGTTCGCAATGTCGGTGTTGAGCTCTGGCCAGATTGAGCAGGAGAGGCTGTGTACGTTGGAAGTTTTAGTAGGCTAAACAAGTTCAGAGCCCAAGTGTTTGTGGTTCGTTTGAGAGGTTACCAGTGGGAGATGAGGACCAGCAAGAGCTTTCAGGGCTGGCACCTTTAGTGTAGGAGCAATCCCTGCACGTTCACAATTTCGGTGTTGAGCTGTGGCCAGATTGAGCAGGAGAGGCTGTGTACGTTGGAAGTTTTAGTAGGCTAAACAAGTTCAGAGCCCAAGTGTTTGTGGTTCGTTTGAGAGGTTACCAGTGGGAGATGAGGACCAGCAAGAGCTTTCAGGGCTGGCACCTTTAGTGTAGGAGCAATCGCTGGACGTTCACAATTTCGGTGTTGAATTTTGGGCAGATTGAGCAGGAGAGGCTGTGTACGTTGGAAGTTTTAGTAGGCTAAACAAGTTCAGAGCCCAAGTGTTTGTGGTTCGTTTGAGAGGTTACCAGTGGGAGATGAGGACCAGCAAGAGCTTTCAGGGCTGGCACCTTTAGTGTAGGAGCAATCCCTGGACGTTCACAATTTCGGTTTTGAATTTTGGGCAGATTGAGCAGGAGAGGCTGTGTACGTTGGAAGTTTTAGTAGGCTAAACAAGTTCAGAGGCCAAGTGTTTGTGGTTCGTTTGAGAGGTTACCAGTGGGAGATGAGGACCAGCAAGAGCTTTCAGGGCTGGCACCTTTAGTGTAGGAGCAATCGCTGGACGTTCGCAATTTCGGTGTTGAGCTCTGGCCAGATTGAGCAGGAGAGGCTGTGTACGTTGGAAGTTTTAGTAGGCTAAACAAGTTCAGAGCCCAAGTGTTTGTGGTTCGTTTGAGAGGTTACCAGTGGGAGATGAGGACCAGCAAGAGCTTTCAGGGCTGGCACCTTTAGTGTAGGAGCAATCGCTGGACGTTCACAATTTCGTTGGTGAATTTTGGCCAGATTGAGCAGGAGAGGCTGTGTACGTTGGAAGTTTTAGTAGGCTAAACAAGTTCAGAGCCCAAGTGTTTGTGGTTCGTTTGAGAGATTACCAGTGGGAGATGAGGACCAGCAAGAGCTTTCAGGGCTGGCACCTTTAGTGTAGGAGCAATCCCTGCACGTTCACAATTTCGGTGTTGAATTTTGGGCAGATTGAGCAGGAGAGGCTGTGTACGTTGGAAGTTTTAGTAGGCTAAACAAGTTCAGAGCCCAAGTGTTTGTGGTTCGTTTGAGAGGTTACCAGTGGGAGATGAGGACCAGCAAGAGCTTTCAGGGCTGGCACCTTTAGTGTAGGAGCAATCGCTGGACATTCGCAATTTCGGTGTTGAGCTCTGGCCAGATTGAGCAGGAGAGGCTGTGTACGTTGGAAGCTTTAGTAGGCTAAACAAGTTCAGAGCCCAAGTGTTTGTGGTTCGTTTGAGAGGTTACCAGTGGGAGATGAGGACCAGCAAGAGCTTTCAGGGCTGGCACCTTTAGTGTAGGAGCAATCGCTGGACATTCGCAATGTCGGTGTTGAGCTCTGGCCAGATTGAGCAGGAGAGGCTGTGTACGTTGGAAGTTTTAGTAGGCTAAACAAGTTCAGAGCCCAAGTGTTTGTGGTTCGTTTGAGAGGTTACCAGTGGGAGATGAGGACCAGCAAGAGCTTTCAGGGCTGGCACCTTTAGTGTAGGAGCAATCGCTGGACGTTCGCAATTTCGTTGGTGAATTTTGGCCAGATTGAGCAGGAGAGGCTGTGTACCTTGGAAGTTTTAGTAGCCTAAACAAGTTCAGAGGCCAAGTGTTTGTGGTTCGTTTGAGAGGTTACCAGTGGGAGATGAGGACCAGCAAGAGCTTTCAGGGCTGGCACCTTTAGTGTAGGAGCAATCCCTGGACGTTCGCAATGTCGGTGTGGAGCTCTGGCCAGATTGAGCAGGAGAGGCTGTGTACGTTGGAAGTTTTAGTAGGCTAAAGAAGTTCAGAGGCCAAGTGTTTGTGGTTCGTTTGAGAGGTTACCAGTGGGAGATGAGGACCAGCAAGAGCTTTCAGGGCTGGCGCCTTTAGTGTAGGAGCAATCGCTGGACGTTCGCAATGTCGGTGTTGAGCTCTGGCCAGATTGAGCAGGAGAGGCTGTGTACGTTGGAAGTTTTAGTAGGCTAAACAAGTTCAGAGGCCAAGTGTTTGTGGTTCGTTTGAGAGGTTACCAGTGGGAGATGAGGACCAGCAAGAGCTTTCAGGGCTGGCACCTTAAGTGTAGGAGCAATCGCTGGACGTTCGCAATGTCGGTGTTGAGCTGTGGCCAGATTGAGCAGGAGAGGCTGTGTACGTTGGAAGTTTTAGTAGGCTAAACAAGTTCAGAGGCCAAGTGTTTGTGGTTCGTTTGAGAGGTTACCAGTGGGAGATGAGGACCAGCAAGAGCTTTCAGGGCTGGCACCTTTAGTGTAGGAGCAATCGCTGGACGTTCACAATTTCGGTGTTGAATTTTGGGCAGATTGAGCAGGAGAGGCTGTGTACGTTGGAAGTTTTAGTAGGCTAAACAAGTTCAGAGCCCAAGTGTTTGTGGTTCGTTTGAGAGGTTACCAGTGGGAGATGAGGACCAGCAAGAGCTTTCAGGGCTGGCACCTTTAGTGTAGGAGCAATCGCTGGACGTTCACAATTTCGGTTTTGAATTTTGGGCAGATTGAGCAGGAGAGGCTGTGTACGTTGGAAGTTTTAGTAGGCTAAACAAGTTCAGAGGCCAAGTGTTTGTGGTTCGTTTGAGAGGTTACCAGTGGAGATGAGGACCAGCAAGAGCTTTCAGGGCTGGCACCTTTAGTGTAGGAGCAATCGCTGGACGTTCGCAATGTCGGTGTTGAGCTCTGGCCAGATTGAGCAGGAGAGGCTGTGTACGTTGGAAGTTTTAGTAGGCTAAACAAGTTCAGAGCCCAAGTGTTTGTGGTTCGTTTGAGAGGTTACAGTGGGAGATGAGGACCAGCAAGAGCTTTCAGGGCTGGCACCTTTAGTGTAGGAGCAATCGCTGGACGTTCACAATTTCGTTGGTGAATTTTGGCCAGATTGAGCAGGAGAGGCTGTGTACGTTGGAAGTTTTAGTAGGCTAAACAAGTTCAGAGCCCAAGTGTTTGTGGTTCGTTTGAGAGATTACCAGTGGGAGATGAGGACCAGCAAGAGCTTTCAGGGCTGGCACCTTTAGTGTAGGAGCAATCCCTGCACGTTCACAATTTCGGTGTTGAATTTTGGCCAGATTGAGCAGGAGAGGCTGTGTACGTTGGAAGTTTTAGTAGGCTAAACAAGTTCAGAGCCCAAGTGTTTGTGGTTCGTTTGAGAGGTTACCAGTGGGAGATGAGGACCAGCAAGAGCTTTCAGGGCTGGCACCTTTAGTGTAGGAGCAATCGCTGGACATTCGCAATTTCGGTGTTGAGCTCTGGCCAGATTGAGCAGGAGAGGCTGTGTACGTTGGAAGCTTTAGTAGGCTAAACAAGTTCAGAGCCCAAGTGTTTGTGGTTCGTTTGAGAGGTTACCAGTGGGAGATGAGGACCAGCAAGAGCTTTCAGGGCTGGCACCTTTAGTGTAGGAGCAATCGCTGGACATTCGCAATGTCGGTGTTGAGCTCTGGCCAGATTGAGCAGGAGAGGCTGTGTACGTTGGAAGTTTTAGTAGGCTAAACAAGTTCAGAGCCCAAGTGTTTGTGGTTCGTTTGAGAGATTACCAGTGGGAGATGAGGACCAGCAAGAGCTTTCAGGGCTGGCACCTTTAGTGTAGGAGCAATCCCTGCACGTTCACAATTTCGGTGTTGAGCTGTGGCCAGATTGAGCAGGAGAGGCTGTGTACGTTGGAAGTTTTAGTAGGCTAAACAAGTTCAGAGCCCAAGTGTTTGTGGTTCGTTTGAGAGGTTACCAGTGGGAGATGAGGACCAGCAAGAGCTTTCAGGGCTGGCACCTTAGTGTAGGAGCAATCGCTGGACGTTCACAATTTCGGTGTTGAATTTTGGGCAGATTGAGCAGGAGAGGCTGTGTACGTTGGAAGTTTTAGTAGGCTAAACAAGTTCAGAGCCCAAGTGTTTGTGGTTCGTTTGAGAGGTTACCAGTGGGAGATGAGGACCAGCAAGAGCTTTCAGGGCTGGCACCTTTAGTGTAGGAGCAATCGCTGGACGTTCACAATTTCGGTTTGAATTTTGGGCAGATTGAGCAGGAGAGGCTGTGTACGTTGGAAGTTTTAGTAGGCTAAACAAGTTCAGAGCCCAAGTGTTTGTGGTTCGTTTGAGAGGTTACCAGTGGGAGATGAGGACCAGCAAGAGCTTTCAGGGCTGGCACCTTTAGTGTAGGAGCAATCGCTGGACGTTCGCAATTTCGGTGTTGAGCTCTGGCCAGATTGAGCAGGAGAGGCTGTGTACGTTGGAAGTTTAGTAGGCTAAACAAGTTCAGAGCCAAGTGTTTGTGGTTCGTTTGAGAGGTTACCAGTGGGAGATGAGGACCAGCAAGAGCTTTCAGGGCTGGCACCTTTAGTGTAGGAGCAATCGCTGGACGTTCACAATTTCGTTGGTGAATTTTGGCCAGATTGAGCAGGAGAGGCTGTGTTACGTTGGAAGTTTTAGTAGGCTAAACAAGTTCAGAGCCCAAGTGTTTGTGGTTCGTTTGAGAGATTACCAGTGGGAGATGAGGACCAGCAAGAGCTTTCAGGGCTGGCACCTTTAGTGTAGGAGCAATCCCTGCACGTTCACAATTTCGGTGTTGAATTTTGGCCAGATTGAGCAGGAGAGGCTGTGTACAGATTGGAATAGTTTTTAGTAGGCTAAACAAGTACAGAGCCAAGTGTTTGTGGTTCGTTTGAGAGGTTACCAGTGGGAGATGAGGACCAGCAAGAGCTTTCAGGGCTGGCACCTTAGTGTAGGAGCAATCGCTGGACATTCGCAATTCGGTGTTGAGCTCTGGCCAGATTGAGCAGGAGAGGCTGTGTACGTTGGAAGCTTTAGTAGGCTAAACAAGTTCAGAGCCCAAGTGTTTGTGGTTCGTTTGAGAGGTTACCAGTGGGAGATGAGGACCAGCAAGAGCTTTCAGGGCTGGCACCTTTAGTGTAGGAGCAATCGCTGGACATTCGCAATGTCGGTGTTGAGCTCTGGCCAGATTGAGCAGGAGAGGCTGTGTACGTTGGAAGTTTTAGTAGGCTAAACAAGTTCAGAGCCCAAGTGTTTGTGGTTCGTTTGAGAGGTTACCAGTGGGAGATGAGGACCAGCAAGAGCTTTCAGGGCTGGCACCTTTAGTGTAGGAGCAATCGCTGGACATTCGCAATTTCGTTGGTGAATTTTGGCCAGATTGAGCAGGAGAGGCTGTGTACCTTGGAAGTTTTAGTAGCCTAAACAAGTTCAGAGGCCAAGTGTTTGTGGTTCGTTGAGAGGTTACCAGTGGGAGATGAGGACCAGCAAGAGCTTTCAGGGCTGGCGCCTTTAGTGTAGGAGCAATCGCTGGACGTTCGCAATGTCGGTGTTGAGCTCTGGCCAGATTGAGCAGGAGAGGCTGTGTACGTTGAAGTTTTAGTAGGCTAAACAAGTTCAGAGCCCAAGTGTTTGTGGTTCGTTTGAGAGGTTACCAGTGGGAGATGAGGACCAGCAAGAGCTTTCAGGGCTGGCACCTTTAGTGTAGGAGCAATCCCTGGACGTTCGCAATGTCGGTGTTGAGCTCTGGCCAGATTGAGCAGGAGAGGCTGTGTACGTTGGAAGTTTTAGTAGGCTAAACAAGTTCAGAGCCCAAGTGTTTGTGGTTCGTTTGAGAGGTTACCAGTGGGAGATGAGGACCAGCAAGAGCTTTCAGGGCTGGCACCTTTAGTGTAGGAGCAATCGCTGGACGTTCACAATTTCGGTGTTGAATTTTGGGCAGATTGAGCAGGAGAGGCTGTGTACGTTGGAAGTTTTAGTAGGCTAAACAAGTTCAGAGCCCAAGTGTTTGTGGTTCGTTTGAGAGGTTACCACAGTGGGAGATGAGGACCAGCAAGAGCTTTCAGGGCTGGCACCTTTAGTGTAGGAGCAATCGCTGGACGTTCGCAATGTCGGTGTTGAGCTCTGGCCAGATTGAGCAGGAGAGGCTGTGTACGTTGGAAGTTTTAGTAGGCTAAACAAGTTCAGAGCCCAAGTGTTTGTGGTTCGTTTGAGAGGTTACCAGTGGGAGATGAGGACCAGCAAGAGCTTTCAGGGCTGGCAGCTTTAGTGTAGGAGCAATCGCTGGACGTTCGCAATGTCGGTGTTGAGCTCTGGCCAGATTGAGCAGGAGAGGCTGTGTACGTTGGAAGTTTTAGTAGGCTAAACAAGTTCAGAGCCCAAGTGTTTGTGGTTCGTTTGAGAGGTTACCAGTGGGAGATGAGGACCAGCAAGAGCTTTCAGGGCTGGCACCTTAAGTGTAGGAGCAATCGCTGGACGTTCGCAATGTCGGTGTTGAGCTGTGGCCAGATTGAGCAGGAGAGGCTGTGTACGTTGGAAGTTTTAGTAGGCTAAACAAGTTCAGAGCCCAAGTGTTTGTGGTTCGTTTGAGAGGTTACCAGTGGGAGATGAGGACCAGCAAGAGCTTTCAGGGCTGGCACCTTTAGTGTAGGAGCAATCGCTGGACGTTCACAATTTCGGTGTTGAATTTTGGGCAGATTGAGCAGGAGAGGCTGTGTACGTTGGAAGTTTTAGTAGGCTAAACAAGTTCAGAGCCCAAGTGTTTGTGGTTCGTTTGAGAGGTTACCAGTGGGAGATGAGGACCAGCAAGAGCTTTCAGGGCTGGCACCTTTAGTGTAGGAGCAATCGCTGGACGTTCACAATTTCGGTTTTGAATTTTGGGCAGATTGAGCAGGAGAGGCTGTGTACGTTGGAAGTTTTAGTAGGCTAAACAAGTTCAGAGCCCAAGTGTTTGTGGTTCGTTTGAGAGGTTACCAGTGGGAGATGAGGACCAGCAAGAGCTTTCAGGGCTGGCACCTTTAGTGTAGGAGCAATCGCTGGACGTTCGCAATGTCGGTGTTGAGCTCTGGCCAGATTGAGCAGGAGAGGCTGTGTACGTTGGAAGTTTTAGTAGGCTAAACAAGTTCAGAGCCCAAGTGTTTGTGGTTCGTTTGAGAGGTTACCAGTGGGAGATGAGGACCAGCAAGAGCTTTCAGGGCTGGCACCTTTAGTGTAGGAGCAATCCCTGGACGTTCGCAATTTCGTTGGTGAATTTTGGGCAGATTGAGCAGGAGAGGCTGTGTACGTTGGAAGTTTTAGTAGGCTAAACAAGTTCAGAGCCCAAGTGTTTGTGGTTCGTTTGAGAGATTACCAGTGGGAGATGAGGACCAGCAAGAGCTTTCAGGGCTGGCACCTTTAGTGTAGGAGCAATCCCTGCACGTTCACAATTTCGGTGTTGAATTTTGGCCAGATTGAGCAGGAGAGGCTGTGTACGTTGGAAGTTTTAGTAGGCTAAACAAGTTCAGAGCCCAAGTGTTTGTGGTTCGTTTGAGAGGTTACCAGTGGGAGATGAGGACCAGCAAGAGCTTTCAGGGCTGGCACCTTTAGTGTAGGAGCAATCGCTGGACATTCGCAATTTCGGTGTTGAGCTCTGGCCAGATTGAGCAGGAGAGGCTGTGTACGTTGGAAGCTTTAGTAGGCTAAACAAGTTCAGAGCCCAAGTGTTTGTGGTTCGTTTGAGAGGTTACCAGTGGGAGATGAGGACCAGCAAGAGCTTTCAGGGCTGGCACCTTTAGTGTAGGAGCAATCCCTGGACGTTCGCAATGTCGGTGTTGAGCTCTGGCCAGATTGAGCAGGAGAGGCTGTGTACGTTGGAAGTTTTAGTAGGCTAAACAAGTTCAGAGCCCAAGTGTTTGTGGTTCGTTTGAGAGGTTACCAGTGGGAGATGAGGACCAGCAAGAGCTTTCAGGGCTGGCACCTTTAGTGTAGGAGCAATCCCTGCACGTTCACAATTTCGGTGTTGAGCTGTGGCCAGATTGAGCAGGAGAGGCTGTGTACGTTGGAAGTTTTAGTAGGCTAAACAAGTTCAGAGCCCAAGTGTTTGTGGTTCGTTTGAGAGGTTACCAGTGGGAGATGAGGACCAGCAAGAGCTTTCAGGGCTGGCACCTTTAGTGTAGGAGCAATCGCTGGACGTTCACAATTTCGGTGTTGAATTTTGGGCAGATTGAGCAGGAGAGGCTGTGTACGTTGGAAGTTTTAGTAGGCTAAACAAGTTCAGAGCCCAAGTGTTTGTGGTTCGTTTGAGAGGTTACCAGTGGGAGATGAGGACCAGCAAGAGCTTTCAGGGCTGGCACCTTTAGTGTAGGAGCAATCCCTGGACGTTCACAATTTCGGTTTTGAATTTTGGGCAGATTGAGCAGGAGAGGCTGTGTACGTTGGAAGTTTTAGTAGGCTAAACAAGTTCAGAGGCCAAGTGTTTGTGGTTCGTTTGAGAGGTTACCAGTGGGAGATGAGGACCAGCAAGAGCTTTCAGGGCTGGCACCTTTAGTGTAGGAGCAATCGCTGGACGTTCGCAATTTCGGTGTTGAGCTCTGGCCAGATTGAGCAGGAGAGGCTGTGTACGTTGGAAGTTTTAGTAGGCTAAACAAGTTCAGAGCCCAAGTGTTTGTGGTTCGTTTGAGAGGTTACCAGTGGGAGATGAGGACCAGCAAGAGCTTTCAGGGCTGGCACCTTTAGTGTAGGAGCAATCGCTGGACGTTCACAATTTCGTTGGTGAATTTTGGCCAGATTGAGCAGGAGAGGCTGTGTACGTTGGAAGTTTTAGTAGGCTAAACAAGTTCAGAGCCCAAGTGTTTGTGGTTCGTTTGAGAGATTACCAGTGGGAGATGAGGACCAGCAAGAGCTTTCAGGGCTGGCACCTTTAGTGTAGGAGCAATCCCTGCACGTTCACAATTTCGGTGTTGAATTTTGGGCAGATTGAGCAGGAGAGGCTGTGTACGTTGGAAGTTTTAGTAGGCTAAACAAGTTCAGAGCCCAAGTGTTTGTGGTTCGTTTGAGAGGTTACCAGTGGGAGATGAGGACCAGCAAGAGCTTTCAGGGCTGGCACCTTTAGTGTAGGAGCAATCGCTGGACATTCGCAATTTCGGTGTTGAGCTCTGGCCAGATTGAGCAGGAGAGGCTGTGTACGTTGGAAGCTTTAGTAGGCTAAACAAGTTCAGAGCCCAAGTGTTTGTGGTTCGTTTGAGAGGTTACCAGTGGGAGATGAGGACCAGCAAGAGCTTTCAGGGCTGGCACCTTTAGTGTAGGAGCAATCGCTGGACATTCGCAATGTCGGTGTTGAGCTCTGGCCAGATTGAGCAGGAGAGGCTGTGTACGTTGGAAGTTTTAGTAGGCTAAACAAGTTCAGAGCCCAAGTGTTTGTGGTTCGTTTGAGAGGTTACCAGTGGGAGATGAGGACCAGCAAGAGCTTTCAGGGCTGGCACCTTTAGTGTAGGAGCAATCGCTGGACGTTCGCAATTTCGTTGGTGAATTTTGGCCAGATTGAGCAGGAGAGGCTGTGTACCTTGGAAGTTTTAGTAGCCTAAACAAGTTCAGAGGCCAAGTGTTTGTGGTTCGTTTGAGAGGTTACCAGTGGGAGATGAGGACCAGCAAGAGCTTTCAGGGCTGGCACCTTTAGTGTAGGAGCAATCCCTGGACGTTCGCAATGTCGGTGTGGAGCTCTGGCCAGATTGAGCAGGAGAGGCTGTGTACGTTGGAAGTTTTAGTAGGCTAAAGAAGTTCAGAGGCCAAGTGTTTGTGGTTCGTTTGAGAGGTTACCAGTGGGAGATGAGGACCAGCAAGAGCTTTCAGGGCTGGCGCCTTTAGTGTAGGAGCAATCGCTGGACGTTCGCAATGTCGGTGTTGAGCTCTGGCCAGATTGAGCAGGAGAGGCTGTGTACGTTGGAAGTTTTAGTAGGCTAAACAAGTTCAGAGGCCAAGTGTTTGTGGTTCGTTTGAGAGGTTACCAGTGGGAGATGAGGACCAGCAAGAGCTTTCAGGGCTGGCACCTTAAGTGTAGGAGCAATCGCTGGACGTTCGCAATGTCGGTGTTGAGCTGTGGCCAGATTGAGCAGGAGAGGCTGTGTACGTTGGAAGTTTTAGTAGGCTAAACAAGTTCAGAGCCCAAGTGTTTGTGGTTCGTTTGAGAGGTTACCAGTGGGAGATGAGGACCAGCAAGAGCTTTCAGGGCTGGCACCTTTAGTGTAGGAGCAATCGCTGGACCTTCACAATTTCGGTGTTGAATTTTGGGCAGATTGAGCAGGAGAGGCTGTGTACGTTGGAAGTTTTAGTAGGCTAAACAAGTTCAGAGCCCAAGTGTTTGTGGTTCGTTTGAGAGGTTACCAGTGGGAGATGAGGACCAGCAAGAGCTTTCAGGGCTGGCACCTTTAGTGTAGGAGCAATCGCTGGACGTTCACAATTTCGGTTTGAATTTTGGGCAGATTGAGCAGGAGAGGCTGTGTACGTTGGAAGTTTTAGTAGGCTAAACAAGTTCAGAGGCCAAGTGTTTGTGGTTCGTTTGAGAGGTTACCAGTGGGAGATGAGGACCAGCAAGAGCTTTCAGGGCTGGCACCTTTAGTGTAGGAGCAATCGCTGGACGTTCGCAATTTCGGTGTTGAGCTCTGGCCAGATTGAGCAGGAGAGGCTGTGTACGTTGGAAGTTTTAGTAGGCTAAACAAGTTCAGAGCCCAAGTGTTTGTGGTTCGTTTGAGAGGTTACCAGTGGGAGATGAGGACCAGCAAGAGCTTTCAGGGCTGGCACCTTTAGTGTAGGAGCAATCGCTGGACGTTCACAATTTCGGTGTTGAATTTTGGCAGATTGAGCAGGAGAGGCTGTGTACGTTGGAAGTTTTAGTAGGCTAAACAAGTTCAGAGCCCAAGTGTTTGTGGTTCGTTTGAGAGGTTACCAGTGGGAGATGAGGACCAGCAAGAGCTTTCAGGGCTGGCACCTTTAGTGTAGGAGCAATGCTTGGACGTCCGCAATTTCGGAGTTGAGCTCTGGCCAGATTGAGCAAGAGAGGCTGTGTACGTTGGAAGTTTTAGTAGGCTAAACAAGTTCAGAGCCCAAGTGTTTGTGGTTCGTTTGAGAGGTTACCAGTGGGAGATGAGGACCAGCAAGAGCTTTCAGGGCTGGCACCTTTAGTGTAGGAGCAATCGCTGGACGTTCGCAATGTCGGTGTTGAGCTCTGGCCAGATTGAGCAGGAGAGGCTGTGTACGTTGGAAGTTTTAGTAGGCTAAACAAGTTCAGAGCCCAAGTGTTTGTGGTTCGTTTGAGAGGTTACCCAGTGGGAGATGAGGACCAGCAAGAGCTTTCAGGGCTGGCAGCTTTAGTGTAGGAGCAATCCTTGGACGTTCGCAATGTCGGTGTTGAGCTCTGGCCAAATTGAGCAGGAGAGGCTGTGTACGTTGGAAGTTTTAGTAGGCTAAACAAGTTCAGAGCCCAAGTGTTTGTGGTTCGTTTGAGAGGTTACCAGTGGGAGATGAGGACCAGCAAGAGCTTTCAGGGCTGGCACCTTTAGTGTAGGAGCAATCGCTGGACATTCGCAATTTCGGTGTTGAGCTCTGGCCAGATTGAGCAGGAGAGGCTGTGTACGTTGGAAGCTTTAGTAGGCTAAACAAGTTCAGAGCCCAAGTGTTTGTGGTTCGTTTGAGAGGTTACCAGTGGGAGATGAGGACCAGCAAGAGCTTTCAGGGCTGGCACCTTTAGTGTAGGAGCAATCGCTGGACGTTCGCAATTTCGGTGTTGAATTTTGGGCAGATTGAGCAGGAGAGGCTGTGTACCTTGGAAGTTTTAGTAGCCTAAACAAGTTCAGAGCCCAAGTGTTTGTGGTTCGTTTGAGAGGTTACCAGTGGGAGATGAGGACCAGCAAGAGCTTTCAGGGCTGGCACCTTTAGTGTAGGAGCAATCGCTGGACGTTCGCAATTTCGGTGTTGAGCTCTGGCCAGATTGAGCAGGAGAGGCTGTGTACGTTGGAAGTTTTAGTAGGCTAAACAAGTTCAGAGCCCAAGTGTTTGTGGTTCGTTTGAGAGGTTACCAGTGGGAGATGAGGACCAGCAAGAGCTTTCAGGGCTGGCACCTTTAGTGTAGGAGCAATCCCTGGACGTTCACAATTTCGGTGTTGAATTTTGGCCAGATTGAGCAGGAGAGGCTGTGTACGTTGGAAGTTTTAGTAGGCTAAACAAGTTCAGAGCCCAAGTGTTTGTGGTTCGTTTGAGAGGTTACCAGTGGGAGATGAGGACCAGCAAGAGCTTTCAGGGCTGGCACCTTTAGTGTAGGAGCAATCGCTGGACATTCACAATTTCGGTGTTGAGCTCTGGCCAGATTGAGCAGGAGAGGCTGTGTACGTTGGAAGCTTTAGTAGGCTAAACAAGTTCAGAGCCCAAGTGTTTGTGGTTCGTTTGAGAGGTTACCAGTGGGAGATGAGGACCAGCAAGAGCTTTCAGGGCTGGCACCTTTAGTGTAGGAGCAATCGCTGGACATTCACAATTTCGGTGTTGAGCTCTGGCCAGATTGAGCAGGAGAGGCTGTGTACGTTGGAAGCTTTAGTAGGCTAAACAAGTTCAGAGCCCAAGTGTTTGTGGTTCGTTTGAGAGGTTACCAGTGGGAGATGAGGACCAGCAAGAGCTTTCAGGGCTGGCACCTTTAGTGTAGGAGCAATCGCTGGACGTTCGCAATTTCATTGGTGAATTTTGGCCAGATTGAGCAGGAGAGGCTGTGTACGTTGGAAGTTTTAGTAGCCTAAACAAGTTCAGAGGCCAAGTGTTTGTGGTTCGTTTGAGAGGTTACCAGTGGGAGATGAGGACCAGCAAGAGCTTTCAGGGCTGGCACCTTTAGTGTAGGAGCAATCGCTGGACGTTCGCAATGTCGGTGTTGAGCTCTGGCCAGATTGAGCAGGAGAGGCTGTGTACGTTGGAAGTTTTAGTAGGCTAAACAAGTTCAGAGCCCAAGTGTTTGTGGTTCGTTTGAGAGGTTACCAGTGGGAGATGAGGACCAGCAAGAGCTTTCAGGGCTGGCACCTTTAGTGTAGGAGCAATCGCTGGACGTTCGCAATGTCGGTGTTGAGCTCTGGCCAGATTGAGCAGGAGAGGCTGTGTACGTTGGAAGTTTTAGTAGGCTAAACAAGTTCAGAGGCCAAGTGTTTGTGGTTCGTTTGAGAGGTTACCAGTGGGAGATGAGGACCAGCAAGAGCTTTCAGGGCTGGCACCTTTAGTGTAGGAGCAATCGCTGGACGTTCGCAATGTCGGTGTTGAGCTCTGGCCAGATTGAGCAGGAGAGGCTGTGTACGTTGGAAGTTTTAGTAGGCTAAACAAGTTCAGAGCCCAAGTGTTTGTGGTTCGTTTGAGAGGTTACCAGTGGGAGATGAGGACCAGCAAGAGCTTTCAGGGCTGGCACCTTTAGTGTAGGAGCAATCGCTGGACGTTCGCAATTTCGGTGTTGAGCTCTGGCCAGATTGAGCAGGAGAGGCTGTGTACGTTGGAAGTTTTAGTAGGCTAAACAAGTTCAGAGCCCAAGTGTTTGTGGTTCGTTTGAGAGGTTACCAGTGGGAGATGAGGAGCAGCAAGAGCTTTCAGGGCTGGCACCTTTAGTGTAGGAGCAATCGCTGGACGTTCACAATTTCGGTGTTGAATTTTGGGCAGATTGAGCAGGAGAGGCTGTGTACGTTGGAAGTTTTAGTAGGCTAAACAAGTTCAGAGCCCAAGTGTTTGTGGTTCGTTTGAGAGGTTACCAGTGGGAGATGAGGACCAGCAAGAGCTTTCAGGGCTGGCACCTTTAGTGTAGGAGCAATGCTTGGACGTCCGCAATTTCGGAGTTGAGCTCTGGCCAGATTGAGCAAGAGAGGCTGTGTACGTTGGAAGTTTTAGTAGGCTAAACAAGTTCAGAGCCCAAGTGTTTGTGGTTCGTTTGAGAGGTTACCAGTGGGAGATGAGGACCAGCAAGAGCTTTCAGGGCTGGCACCTTTAGTGTAGGAGCAATCGCTGGACGTTCGCAATGTCGGTGTTGAGCTCTGGCCAGATTGAGCAGGAGAGGCTGTGTACGTTGGAAGTTTTAGTAGGCTAAACAAGTTCAGAGCCCAAGTGTTTGTGGTTCGTTTGAGAGGTTACCAGTGGGAGATGAGGACCAGCAAGAGCTTTCAGGGCTGGCACCTTTAGTGTAGGAGCAATCGCTGGACGTTCGCAATGTCGGTGTTGAGCTCTGGCCAAATTGAGCAGGAGAGGCTGTGTACGTTGGAAGCTTTAGTAGGCTAAACAAGTTCAGAGCCCAAGTGTTTGTGGTTCGTTTGAGAGGTTACCAGTGGGAGATGAGGACCAGCAAGAGCTTTCAGGGCTGGCACCTTTAGTGTAGGAGCAATCGCTGGACGTTCGCAATTTCGTTGGTGAATTTTGGCCAGATTGAGCAGGAGAGGCTGTGTACGTTGGAAGTTTTAGTAGCCTAAACAAGTTCAGAGGCCAAGTGTTTGTGGTTCGTTTGAGAGGTTACCAGTGGGAGATGAGGACCAGCAAGAGCTTTCAGGGCTGGCACCTTTAGTGTAGGAGCAATCGCTGGACGTTCGCAATGTCGGTGTTGAGCTCTGGCCAGATTGAGCAGGAGAGGCTGTGTACGTGGAAGTTTTAGTAGGCTAAACAAGTTCAGAGCCCAAGTGTTTGTGGTTCGTTTGAGAGGTTACCAGTTGGAGATGAGGAGCAGCAAGAGCTTTCAGGGCTGGCACCTTTAGCGTAGGAGCAATCGCTGGACGTTCGCAATTTCGGTGTTGAGCTCTGGCCAGATTGAGCAGGAGAGGCTGTGTACGTTGGAAGTTTTAGTAGGCTAAACAAGTTCAGAGCCCAAGTGTTTGTGGTTCGTTTGAGAGGTTACCAGTGGGAGATGAGGACCAGCAAGAGCTTTCAGGGCTGGCACCTTTAGTGTAGGAGCAATCGCTGGACGTTCGCAATGTCGGTGTTGAGCTCTGGCCAGATTGAGCAGGAGAGGCTGTGTACGTTGGAAGTTTTAGTAGGCTAAACAAGTTCAGAGCCCAAGTGTTTGTGGTTCGTTTGAGAGGTTACCAGTGGGAGATGAGGACCAGCAAGAGCTTTCAGGGCTGGCACCTTTAGTGTAGGAGCAATCGCTGGACGTTCGCAATGTCGGTGTTGAGCTCTGGCCAGATTGAGCAGGAGAGGCTGTGTACGTTGGAAGTTTTAGTAGGCTAAACAAGTTCAGAGGCCAAGTGTTTGTGGTTCGTTTGAGAGGTTACCAGTGGGAGATGAGGACCAGCAAGAGCTTTCAGGGCTGGCACCTTTAGTGTAGGAGCAATCGCTGGACGTTCGAAATTTCGTTGGTGAATTTTGGCCAGATTGAGCAGGAGAGGCTGTGTACGTTGGAAGTTTTAGTAGCCTAAACAAGTTCAGAGGCCAAGTGTTTGTGGTTCGTTTGAGAGGTTACCAGTGGGAGATGAGGACCAGCAAGAGCTTTCAGGGCTGGCACCTTTAGTGTAGGAGCAATCGCTGGACGTTCGCAATGTCGGTGTTGAGCTCTGGCCAGATTGAGCAGGAGAGGCTGTGTACGTTGGAAGTTTTAGTAGGCTAAACAAGTTCAGAGCCCAAGTGTTTGTGGTTCGTTTGAGAGGTTACCAGTGGGAGATGAGGACCAGCAAGAGCTTTCAGGGCTGGCACCTTTAGTGTAGGAGCAATCGCTGGACGTTCGCAATGTCGGTGTTGAGCTCTGGCCAGATTGAGCAGGAGAGGCTGTGTACGTTGGAAGTTTTAGTAGGCTAAACAAGTTCAGAGCCCAAGTGTTTGTGGTTCGTTTGAGAGGTTACCAGTTGGAGATGAGGAGCCAGCAAGAGCTTTCAGGGCTGGCACCTTTAGCTGTAGGAGCAATCGCTGGACGTTCGCAATTTCGGTGTTGAGCTCTGGCCAGATTGAGCAGGAGAGGCTGTGTACGTTGGAAGTTTTAGTAGGCTAAACAAGTTCAGAGCCCAAGTGTTTGTGGTTCGTTTGAGAGGTTACCAGTGGGAGATGAGGACCAGCAAGAGCTTTCAGGGCTGGCACCTTTAGTGTAGGAGCAATCGCTGGACGTTCGCAATGTCGGTGTTGAGCTCTGGCCAGATTGAGCAGGAGAGGCTGTGTACGTTGGAAGTTTTAGTAGGCTAAACAAGTTCAGAGCCCAAGTGTTTGTGGTTCGTTTGAGAGGTTACCAGTGGGAGATGAGGACCAGCAAGAGCTTTCAGGGCTGGCACCTTTAGTGTAGGAGCAATCGCTGGACGTTCGCAATGTCGGTGTTGAGCTCTGGCCAGATTGAGCAGGAGAGGCTGTGTACGTTGGAAGTTTTAGTAGGCTAAACAAGTTCAGAGCCCAAGTGTTTGTGGTTCGTTTGAGAGGTTACCAGTGGGAGATGAGGACCAGCAAGAGCTTTCAGGGCTGGCACCTTTAGTGTAGGAGCAATCGCTGGACGTTCGCAATTTCGGTGTTGAGCTCTGGCCAGATTGAGCAGGAGAGGCTGTGTACGTTGGAAGTTTTAGTAGGCTAAACAAGTTCAGAGCCAAGTGTTTGTGGTTCGTTTGAGAGGTTACCAGTGGGAGATGAGGACCAGCAAGAGCTTTCAGGGCTGGCACCTTTAGTGTAGGAGCAATCGCTGGACGTTCGCAATTTCGGTGTTGAATTTTGGGCAGATTGAGCAGGAGAGGCTGTGTACGTTGGAAGTTTTAGTAGGCTAAACAAGTTCAGAGGCCCAAGTGTTTGTGGTTCGTTTGAGAGGTTACCAGTGGGAGATGAGGACCAGCAAGAGCTTTCAGGGCTGGCACCTTTAGTGTAGGAGCAATCGCTTGGACGTTCCGCAATTTCGGAGTTGAGCTCTGGCCAGATTGAGCAGGAGAGGCTGTGTACGTTGGAAGTTTTAGTAGGCTAAACAAGTTCAGAGCCCAAGTGTTTGTGGTTCGTTTGAGAGGTTACCAGTGGGAGATGAGGACCAGCAAGAGCTTTCAGGGCTGGCACCTTTAGTGTAGGAGCAATCGCTGGACGTTCGCAATGTCGGTGTTGAGCTCTGGCCAGATTGAGCAGGAGAGGCTGTGTACGTTGGAAGTTTTAGTAGGCTAAACAAGTTCAGAGCCAAGTGTTTGTGGTTCGTTTGAGAGGTTACCAGTGGGAGATGAGGACCAGCAAGAGCTTTCAGGGCTGGCAGCTTTAGTGTAGGAGCAATCGCTGGACGTTCGCAATTTCGGTGTTGAATTTTGGGCAGATTGAGCAGGAGAGGCTGTGTACCTTGGAAGTTTTAGTAGCCTAAACAAGTTCAGAGCCCAAGTGTTTGTGGTTCGTTTGAGAGGTTACCAGTGGGAGATGAGGACCAGCAAGAGCTTTCAGGGCTGGCACCTTTAGTGTAGGAGCAATCGCTGGACGTTCGCAATGTCGGTGTTGAGCTCTGGCCAGATTGAGCAGGAGAGGCTGTGTACGTTGGAAGTTTTAGTAGCCTAAACAAGTTCAGAGGCCAAGTGTTTGTGGTTCGTTTGAGAGGTTACCAGTGGGAGATGAGGACCAGCAAGAGCTTTCAGGGCTGGCACCTTTAGTGTAGGAGCAATCGCTGGACGTTCGCAATTTCGGTGTTGAGCTCTGGCCAGATTGAGCAGGAGAGGCTGTGTACGTTGGAAGTTTTAGTAGGCTAAACAAGTTCAGAGGCCAAGTGTTTGTGGTTCGTTTGAGAGGTTACCAGTGGGAGATGAGGACCAGCAAGAGCTTTCAGGGCTGGCACCTTTAGTGTAGGAGCAATCGCTGGACGTTCGCAATTTCGGTGTTGAATTTTGGGCAGATTGAGCAGGAGAGGCTGTGTACGTTGGAAGTTTTAGTAGGCTAAACAAGTTCAGAGCCCAAGTGTTA